>NC_092336.1:566740000-566875000 GCF_046630445.1 Rutidosis leptorrhynchoides | reverse complement strand
TTATACTTATTATGGTTATTGTTATTTTTATTAGTTTTATTAATTAAAGATATTATTATTGATATATTTATATTTATTATTGTATTATTACCATTTATAATATTAAATACAATTGTATAAAAAGATTAATTATAATAGATGAGATTACTGATATATACATATATACGATTATATATACTGATATATGTACAGAATGTAGAAACAGATGGATATATCGATAACTATACAGATAAATATAAAAACTACTGATATTTATATACAGTTAAATACGAATATCACTATCATTCTGTTAAACCCGTGAAGTGATCTGTCGATTTATATATATGCATTTTTTTTTATCAATCATAACATTTTCTAACTTCATTTGAGTGAGGAATTAAACCCAAATTTTTAAAAAAAAAAACTCGTCACACTCTAACACTCTGCCATTCACCTTTTTCAGCATATTTCGATTATAAACGAGTTGTTAAAAAGTAATATTGCAGTATTGATAGGAATGTTTTAGTGAATCTTTCTGTAAAATTTCGAGTTCTAATTTATAAAATCAAAGGTGAATTTCGAAAGTCAAAGTTTTACATTCAATAGTCAACAGATCTGTTCTTGGTTAAATTCGAGTTGTACTTGATGTTTTGAGTTAAAAAGACGGTTCTAATAGATTGTAGGATTGATTTGAAAAACAATTCGTGTTATAACTTTTATCTAAATCGTAACCTATTGCTAAATCAATTTTTTTTTTCTTTTTCTTCCAACAGCGACGAGCTGTTAATCTTCCTGTTCTTTTTATTTTTTTTATTTTTCTGTTTTAATCGATTTCAGTTAAGTCGTAAATGTTTCTGTAAATAGTTTAAACCGTAAAAAGCAATATGAGGAAAGATATTAACTAGGTTGGATCCTGGATCGAATCATGTTGGAGAAGAAGGTGAAAATAGGACTGAAATAGATATGGGATAAATAGATATGGCTGGGTCATGAAACAGAAAATGAGCGGCAGCTCAGTTGGTTAAGGGGGTGAACGGGTAAACGAGGGGTCACGGGTTCGATCCCTGTTCAAGGCATTATTTTTTTTAGAACAAGTCTTTAAAGGTAGTTTCCTAACTAAAAATTATTTCCATTATCATTGTGATTATTAGGTATTATTATTATTGTTAATAATTGTAAGTGTTATAAATTTTTTTTTTTAACCTTTATTATTATTATTTTCATAAATATTAGTATTATTATCACTTTATAAATTTTAGAACCATTTTTACTAATATCAGTATATTATTATTACTAATATCGTTATTTTTATCATTAATCAGATTGTAACCATTTGTATCTTAAATATTAATATTAAGTAGTGTAACTATTATCATTTTTATTAATAATATTACTTTAGTATTACTATAACTAATATTTTGTAAACAAAAGATCATGTAAATAAAAATATGTATTATAACCCTAACTTAAATATATAAACACTTTACTTAAGTATACAAATTAATTATATGATAAAGTATATAAGTTATTAATATAAAAATTATCACTAAAAATAATATAATTATTTGTTCAATTTATCACTAAAAATAATATAATTATTTGTTCAATTACGAATATTTGTATTGATGAAAATATAATTAATATAGGTTCGTGAATTCGAGGCCAACCTTATACGTGTTCAATGATGTTATATGTATTTTTACTACAAAATACAGTATGGTGAGTATATAGATCCCTTTTAAACTCTAAATATTTTTAGGCTGAGAATACATGCGCTGTTTTTATATATGATTTACGTTATGGACACAAGTGATCAAAAAAATATATTCTACGTTGAGTTGTACCACTGGCATACTTCCCTGTAGCTTGGTAACTATTATTTACAGCGGTATTGTAAACGCGAATCCTGTTGATAGATCTATCGGGCCTGACAACCCCAACCGGACTGGACGACCAGTATTCAACGGTTGCACAGTACTTCGTTTCGTGACTACACTTGGTACGGTGTAGTAAGATTTCATAATAAAGGGAATATGCGACGTGATTAAATGTTAAGTATGGTTACCAAGTGCTCAACCACTTAGAATATTTTTATTAAAATGTTTACATATGAAATCATGTGGTCCATTGTTATAACGCTGCTAGCATCAAACCTATATATCTCACCAACTTTATGTTGACTTTTTAAAGCATGTTATTCCCAGGTACGAATTAAGTCTTCCGCTGTGCATTTGCTCATACTAAAGACATTACTTGGAGTCGATCAACGCAATGGAACCAGATGTCGAAGATTTCGTCCAGACGGATAAGGACGGGTTCTTACATTTGGTATCAGAGCGTTGGTCTTAGCGAACCAGGTCTTGCATTAGTGTGTCTAACTAGTAGTTGTTAGGATACATTAGTGAGTCTGGACTTTGACCGTGTCTACCTGTCAAAAAGTTTTGCTTATCATTTCTAGTCGGAAATCATCTGCTTATCATCCTTAGAAAATTTCCTGCTTATCATTCTTTAGTCTAGACACGTCTTACTGCATTTAATGCATCGATAGTGTATAGACAAAAATTCATATCTTAGCGCATCCTAGATTTGCCTGACATATGCCGTAAATTCCTTTGAAGTCTATGAAATCTTTGGTAATATATATAGATATTCTATATAGTTAGAATATCATACGTGTGATGACCCGAAAATTTTTGACTTATTTAAACCAATTCTCTATACGATTTATTATTTTAACACGCTAAACAAAGTCTGTTAGATTGAGTCTCAAAATTTTAGAACTGTTTCATATATACAATTACCTTTGATTACTCTCGACGATTCATGAACAATTATATGTATGTATATATATATATGTACAAGTAAAAACGACTTTCCTACAGTAAAACCCTATTTGCTACAGTAAAACACTATTTGCTACAGTAAAACACTATTTGCTACAGTAAAACACTATTTGCTACAGTGAAACCGTATTTTGCTACAGTGCTACAGTGAAAACGACTTTGCTACAGTGATTTGCTACAGTAAACACTATTTGCTACAGTAGAATCAGTAAACACTATTTGCTACAGTAACACACTATTTGTTGCTGTAAAACACTATGAGCCTAGGTCTGCTGGTTCTGAGAGATCACAAGCTGGTACTGATTCTACTGATATTGATCAGCAACCTTCTGTTGCTGCTCACTCATCTGAACCAGCTGATGATCAAGATGCTGTGTGTTCTACAACCAGCTATTTGATGAACCAGCATCCGATTGAGCAGATTATTTGCTACAGTAAAACACTATTTGCTACAGTACACTATTTGATGTCGACGAACTACCAAACAAAAACAGAAAAGGCGGCCATGCGATCGCATGGCAAAAACACTGAAAACTCATGCGATCGCATGAGCTACACTAAACGGAAAAGTAATATAAATACGCCTGTTTTGCTCGACGAATTATCACATATTTTTCTTCAGTAATAAAAATTTATATTTAAATTATAATTATAATTTTAAATTTAAGTTTAATAATAATAAAGTATATTCGAGGGTGTTTTAATTCGGGTTTTAAACCACTTTAAGCTAAGGAAATATTGGGTATTGTTCGGGGTATTGTTCTTGAATCCAAGGCCAACCATACAGTCGTCTACCATCATTACATCTACGCAATTTGCCTACAATATTGAGTCTCAATATTGAACTGTGAGTTTATAGTCTCCCTTTTTAAATACTTTAAATATTTTTGGGCTGAGAATATATGCAATTTATTTTAAACGCGATAAGACACAAGTACATACTAAATTCTACACTGAGTTAAACCGAAAATCCCTTAGCTTTGGTAACTAGTAGCTGCCAGTACATAGGATATGGACTGGTGGGCGCGAATAATTGTATATGGATCCATAGGGCTTGACATCCCCGTCCGAGCTAGAGCACTAGCCTTTTAACGGACGTATGTTATTTGAGTTTAAGACACGTTGGTTTGCGTGTATTAAAACGAATGGGGTAATTATCACTATAGCGTTAAGTTTAGTTACCAGGGTGCTCTGTTACGTAGAATCTATTGATAAACTTTTGATGAAATCTTGTGGTCTATCTTTATATATGTTTATGACTCGAGCAATTAAACCTATAACTCACCAACATTCGTGTTGACTTTTTAGCATGTTTTATTCTCAGGTCCTTAGAATGCTTCCGCTGTGATGTGCTTGTTGCATGCATGGAGTCTCTCATGCTTTGTACAAAGTTTATTGCATTCAAAATAAAACTGCGTTGTGTAATAAATAATTGGACTGTGATGTCAACCTGTAAATTAAAGACTTATGTATTTCGGGGTTTTGCTTATACCTAAGCACTCGCCCACATGTTTATAACTTTCTATGTTTAGAAAGTTACTTATTTTAATGAATGCAATATTTTATCAAAACGTATCATATAGAGGTCAAAACCTCACTGTGGAATCAATGATTAACGTGCCGCGTCAATAGCGATTTTGACGGGTCGTTACAGTTGGTATCCGAGCTTGAGGTCATAGGGAACCAGAAATTACATTATTGTGTTTAACTGGTAATTGTTAGGATGCATTAGTGAGTCTGGACTATGACCATATCTGTTTTTCCTGATTTTTGCTTATTATTTGGTCAAAAACATTATATGTGATATATTTATATGCTAACGTAATTGTTGTTTCAATTATGTGATAGATGACTTCTTCTAATCCTATCATTTTGTACGACTCGGAATCGGACACTGAATCTATTCTATCCACAACTGAAAAGGGCGTTCCAATACCTATTAAAGAAGAAATTGTGTTAGCCGGGGAATCTCAACTCCCGGTAAACCCAGAGGAGGTTCCAGCTCCACCCAGCTTTAGTTTTCCGGAGCCACAATATCGTTGGCATGGACCCATGATCCCTGGAGTAAAAGAGGATCGTCCATTTCTAAACAAATATGGACATTGGTCCAGATATACCGCCGACGGGCGGGTTGTGCCGATTACGCCTGGCAGATTTCGGTTCATGACCACCGGTACATATTCTTGCAGTTCGTCATCATATTCTCCTACACATGACTCAGACAGTTCGTCATCAGACGAGATCAGTAAGGAGGAGGATTTCGCTAATGAAATAAAAGAGATCACTAAGGAGAAATTCCAACTTGCTATAGATAATAAAAACAACCACAATAATAAAATGTCCTTAATTATTAAAAAAGAACAGGACCATTCGATCCGTAACCACCCTTATTGTATTAAACCCACTGAGGCAACGGGTACCTCAAAACCCCAACTAAAAATAAAATACACTGCCAGAATGTCTGTCGGACCATGTGCACACAAACAATTGGCAGAGAGAACCAAATGGGAAGAAGTTTCTGATAGTTCTGAATGAACGACCTCGCAACCATAAATCTTCCATGCGCTATTTTATTGCTTATGTGTGCTACTCTATCTTGTTATATAAAATAAGCATATGTAAAATATCAGTATTGTATGGTATTGTATTATTTTGGTTTATTAATAATAAATGCATGGAATGATTATTTGTATTATTACTACTTATTATTATTATTATTATTATTACATAATAATGTAGTAACTCGCTATAATTTTTTATAGTGGAATATTATTAGGATTTTAGTAGTTAATTCCTTGTACTAGCTATTATGTATGAACTTAACGGGTAGGTAATACCCTAGAAATAATTATAAAATGCTAATAAGAAGAAAAGGCTTTTATAATAATTGGTTCATATTATTAATATGCTACGATTAACTATTGACAACTCATTTTACCTATAATATTCTATATGATTAAATTATATCTGTTGTGTTTATTGAAGAAACATGTCTCAAATGTCGGATGCTGAGTTTGAGCAACTAGTCGAGAAACGCGTGAATGAAAGAATTGCTGCAACCGAAGCAGCAAAAGCAACAGCCGAAGCAGCAGCCAAAGCAGCAGCCGTAAACACAAACTCACGAAACGGATGCTCATACAAAACTTTTCAAGGATGCAAACCACAGACGTTTAGTGGAACCGAGGGACCAGTCGGTCTAACCCGATGGTTTGAAAAGATGGAGTCCGTTTTCAAAATCAGTAATTGTGCAAACGGAGACAAGTCAAAGTATGCTTCGTGCACGTTGCAAGATGGTGCACTTACTTGGTGGAACAATTATGCTAAAGCAGAAGGAATAGATACGGCATATGATATCTCTTGGGAAGAACTGAAAAAGATGCTAATCGAGGAGTACTGTCCTCGAAACGAGATCAGAAAAATGGAATCTGAGTTACGTAATCTGAAGGTTATCGGCGCAAATCTCAATAACTATGAAAAGCGTTTCATGGAACTAGCCTTGTTGTGTCCCGAATTGGTGCCAAACGAGAAACGAAAGATAGAAATGTATATTGACGGTTTATCGATCAATATCAAAGGAAATGTTACATCGTCCAAACCAAATACGATGCAGGAAGCCATGACAATGGCACACCAACTCATGGACCAGATTACAGAGATTTCGATTAAGGCACCAATTACCGAAGTCAAGACAACTGAAGGAAAGAGGAAATGGGAAGACTATAAGGGCAAAAGTACTCACCTGAAGAAACAAGAAACTTTTAAAGGTAAACAAGATGGGGCAACTGCAAGTCCAAACTATAAGGGACCCCATCCGTTCTGCAAAAGATGTTACACACATCATGCAGGTTATTGTCAAGTGGTCTGTGATAAGTGCAACAAGAAAGGACATGTGGCGAAAGATTGTTATGCCACCGTTTCTGAAGTAAAGACAAAACTGACCGATGTCAAGAAATGTTTTGGATGCGGGAAGTCTGGTCACTTTATAAATCAATGCCCTGATAAGGAGAAGAACAAAGAACCCACACGTGGGAGGGCATTTAATGTTAGTGCCAGTAAAGCATGTGAGGATCCTAATCTTGTCACGGGTACGTTTACCGTTAATAATCAACTAGCTTCTATTATGTTTGATACGGGTGCTGATAGAAGTTATATGTGTAAAGACTTTAGTTTTAAACTAAAATGTGCATCATTACCTCTAGACAATAAATATACTATTGAATTAGCTAATGGTAAACTGATAAAAGCCGATAAAATTTGCCATGGTTGCGAAATGAATCTCGCTGGTGAAACCTTCAAAATCGATTTGATACCCGTAGAATTAGGAAGTTTTGACGTAATCGTTGGCATGGACTGGATGTCCAAAACAAGAGCGGAAGTTGTTTGCGCTGAGAAAGCAATTCGCATCCCTCGTAAGGATGAAACGTCATTAATGATTTATGGGGAGAAGAGCAACTCAAAGCTGAACTTTATCAGCTGTATGAAGGCCCAGAAACTTATAAGAAAAGGTTGTTATGCTATTTTGGCACATGTAAAGAAGATCGATACTGAAGAAAGAAGCATTAATGACATGCCGGTTGTAAGAGAATATCCCGGAGTATTTCCAGAAGAATTACCGGGGCTACCTCCACACAGATGTGTAGAATTCCAGATTGATCTCATACCAGGAGCTGCACCTGTAGCCCGATCTCCATATAGACTTGCACCTTCAGAAATGCAAGAATTACAAGACCAGTTGCAAGAATTATCGGACCGTGGATTTATTCGTCCTAGTTTTTCACCTTGGGGTGCTCCTATTCTGTTCGTCAAGAAGAAGGATGGATCTATGAGAATGTGCATAGATTACCGAGAATTAAACAAATTAACGATCAAGAATCGGTACCCATTACCGAGGATTGATGATTTGTTTGATCAATTGCAAGGATCAAGTGTTTATTCCAAGCTTGATCTACGCTCCGGATATCATCAGCTGAGAGTGAAGGAAGAAGATGTTCCTAAAACCGCGTTCAGAACCCGTTACGGTCACTATGAATTTCTAGTCATGCCTTTTGGATTGACTAATGCTCCAGCAGTATTCATGGATCTAATGAATCGCATCTGTAGACCGTATTTAGACAAATTTGTCATTGTTTTTATCGATGACATATTGATTTACTCGAAGAACAAGGAAGAACATGAGCAACACTTAAGACTGGTACTGGAGATACTCAAGAAAGAAGAATTGTACGCAAAATTTTCGAAGTGTGATTTCTGGTTACAAGAAGTACAATTTTTGGGACATGTTGTCAGTAAACATGGAATTAAAGTTGACCCTGCCAAGATCGAAGCCATTAGTAAATGGGAAACACCGAAGACTCCAACACAAATCCGCCAATTCTTAGGTCTTGCTGGTTACTACCGAAGATTCATTCAAGATTTCTCTAGAATCGCCAAACCCTTAACTTCATTGACTCAAAAGGGAAAGAAGTATGATTGGTCCACGGAACAGGAATCCTCATTCCAGTTGTTAAAGAAGAAGTTAACGTCTGCACCCATTTTGTCATTACCAGAAGGAAATGATGATTTCGTGATCTATTGTGACGCTTCGCGCCAAGGTTTAGGATGTGTATTAATGCAACGCACAAAAGTTATCGCATATGCCTCACGACAACTAAAAATTCATGAAAAGAACTATACAACACACGATTTGGAACTTGGAGCTGTAGTTTTTGCACTCAAAATATGGAGACACTATCTATATGGCACCAAGTGTACAGTGTACACTGACCATAAGAGTCTTCAGCATATTTTTGATCAAAAACAACTCAATATGAGACAACGTCGATGGGTAGAGTTATTAAACGATTACGATTGTGAAATCCGTTACCACCCTGGAAAGGCTAATGTTGTAGCTGATGCTCTAAGTCGAAAAGAAAGAGTAAAACCTCTTAGGGTCCGAGCTTTGAATATTTCAATTCGTACCGATCTCACAAAGCAAATTCAAGTAGCACAGTTAGAAGCTTTAAAAGAAGAAAATGAAAAAGGCGAAATGAGCAGAGGGTTAGAAAAACAGCTTGAGGTAAAAGCCGATGGAACCCTGTATTTTGCTGATAGGATATGGGTACCAAAATATGGTAATCTAAGGCAACTAGTACTAGATGAAGCACACAAAACGAGGTACTCAATTCACCCAGGAAACGGGAAAATGTACCACGATCTCAAGAAGTTTTATTGGTGGCCTAATATGAAGACAGAAATTGCTACTTATGTAAGCAAATGTTTGACGTGTGCAAAGGTCAAAGCTGAGCACCAAAAGCCGTCAGGATTACTGCAACAACCCGAAATTCCGCAGTGGAAATGGGAAAGAATAACTATGGATTTCATTACGAAATTGCCAAGGACTGCAAGTAGTCATGATACTATTTGGGTGATAGTTGATCGTCTAACTAAATCAGCTCACTTTCTACCAATAAAGGAGACAGACAGTATGGAGAAATTAGCACGCCTATATTTGAAGGAAGTAGTTTCCAGGCATGGTGTACCCATCTCTATCATATCTGATCGCGACACCCGATTCACATCACGTTTCTGGCAGTCATTACAAAAAGCATTGGGAACTCGATAAGATATGAGCACCGCTTATCACCCACAGACAGATGGTCAAAGTGAAAGAACAATACAAACATTGGAAGACATGTTACGGGCATGCGTGATTGACTTTGGAACCAGTTGGGATTGACACTTACCGTTGGCAGAATTTTCATACAATAACAGCTATCATACGAGCATCAACGCAGCGCCATTTGAAGCACTTTACGGTAGAAAGTGCAGATCTCCTATATGTTGGAGTGAAGTAGGAGAAAGACAACTTACTGGACCAGAAATTATTCACGAAACCACCGAAAAGATCATTCAAATACAACAGCGATTGAAAACGGCCATGAGTCGCCAAAAGAGTTATGCTGATGTAAGAAGAAAACCGCTAGAATTTCAAATGGGCGACAAAGTCATGTTGAAAGTGTCACCCTGGAAAGGCGTTGTACGATTCGGTAAACGAGGAAAGCTAAGTTCTAGGTACGTAGGACCCTTTGAAATCACCGAAAGAATTGGAACAGTTGCTTATCGATTAAAGCTACCGCAAGAACTTAGTAGTGTTCACAACACATTTCACGTGTCAAATTTGAAGAAATGTTTAGCTGAAGAGGATGTCGTAATTCCTCTTGACGAAATACGAATCAATGATAAACTCCATTTTATCGAAGAACCTGTTGAAATCATGGACCGTGTGGTCAAACAATTAAAACAAAGCAAAATACCGATAGTTAGGGTTCGTTGGAACGCAAGACGAGGACCCGAGTTTACTTGGGAACGTGAAGATCAGATGAAGCAAAAGTATCCACATTTTTTCACTGATATCGCTCATGAAACAGGTACTACTCAAAATTTCGGGACGAAATTTTCTTTAAGGGGGAGGTACTGTGATGACCCGAAAATTTTTGACTTATTTAAACCAATTCTCTATACGATTTATTATTTTAACACGCTAAACAAAGTCTGTTAGATTGAGTCTCAAAATTTTAGAACTGTTTCATATATACAATTACCTTTGATTACTCTCGACGATTCATGAACAATTATATGTATGTATATATATATGTACAAGTAAAAACGACTTTCCTACAGTAAAACCCTATTTGCTACAGTAAAACACTATTTGCTACAGTAAAACACTATTTGCTACAGTAAAACACTATTTGCAACAGTGAAACCGTATTTTGCTACAGTGAAAACTCATTCTAAACCCTAAATCTAAACCCTAAACACTTTTTAAAAAAAATCTGAATCTACATAATGAAAATTGATACCAGCATTTTTTTTTTAAATCGAAGTTGTAAAACTAAAGATATAAAAATCACAAAATCATTTATCCCTTTATCCCAACAACACCCACTTAGCTCTGGATCCTTACCCTATATATATATATTTTAAAAATAAAGATTAATTCAAATTATATATATATATATATATAACAGGTTTTTGAGCACGTGCGTTGCACGGGTGTGTAAAAAACCGTGCAAAAAATGTAATTTGCAGTTCATATTGGTATGTAAATAGCGATACTAAAAAAAAGTATAAGAATTATTTAAGAGCCCGTGGTGTTGCCAAATTTAAAAACTCTATTGAGTATAAGAGCCCGTGATGTTAACCAATTATAAAAATTCCCTTTGAATTTAAGAGTCTGTAACGACCCGGAAATTTCCGACCAAATTTAAACCTTAACCTTTATATATTTCCGACACGATAAGCAAAATCTTTAATGTTGAGTCTAGAAAGTTTGAAATCTATATTCGGATAATCAGTTACCCTTTGACCAAGCCTGACGATTCACGAACATTTATGTGTATATACGATATGTATTTATTAATTGATAACGTTAACAAGGTATTAATTGAATAATGCTATACTTTGAGTTCAATATATATATAATCAACATGGTTATCTATATAATAAAACTTGATATTTAAAAACATAATTATAGCTATACATAATTGGAATTATATGTATATTGTTAAAATGAATAACTATTATATATATATATATATAAAATATTAGGTAAATACTAATACCATATAAATAAATGTAACTATAAAATAAAATATGGATATTAGGTTAATGTTGTCACTTTCATCATTATTCATTAAAATGAATATCAATATTAATATCAATATTATGTAGATTATTAATTTAATATATATATATATATAATTTGATACATTTGATTTGTTACATTATTATTAGCATCATTATCATTTTTAATAACCGTATTATTATAACTAGTGGTGAATTTTAATCCTTAGTTAATACAATTTATATTATTATCAAATATTATTATTAAAAATTATTACAATTATTTTTTTTTGAAAAACAACTTATATTATTATATGAATATTATTATCAATATCATTAATAGCATTATTAGTAGCAAGTATCATTATACTTATTATGGTTATTGTTATTTTTATTAGTTTTATTAATTAAAGATATTATTATTGATATATTTATATTTATTATTGTATTATTACCATTTATAATATTAAATACAATTGTATAAAAAGATTAATTATAATAGATGAGATTACTGATATATACATATATACGATTATATATACTGATATATGTACAGAATGTAGAAACAGATGGATATATCGATAACTATACAGATAAATATAAAAACTACTGATATTTATATACAGTTAAATACGAATATCACTATCATTCTGTTAAACCCGTGAAGTGATCTGTCGATTTATATATATGCATTTTTTTTTATCAATCATAACATTTTCTAACTTCATTTGAGTGAGGAATTAAACCCAAATTTTTTAAAAAAAAAACTCGTCACACTCTAACACTCTGCCATTCACCTTTTTCAGCATATTTCGATTATAAACGAGTTGTTAAAAAGTAATATTGCAGTATTGATAGGAATGTTTTAGTGAATCTTTCTGTAAAATTTCGAGTTCTAATTTATAAAATCAAAGGTGAATTTCGAAAGTCAAAGTTTTACATTCAATAGTCAACAGATCTGTTCTTGGTTAAATTCGAGTTGTACTTGATGTTTTGAGTTAAAAAGACGGTTCTAATAGATTGTAGGATTGATTTGAAAAACAATTCGTGTTATAACTTTTATCTAAATCGTAACCTATTGCTAAATCAATTTTTTTTTTCTTTTTCTTCCAACAGCGACGAGCTGTTAATCTTCCTGTTCTTTTAATTTTTTTTTATTTTTCTGTTTTAATCGATTTCAGTTAAGTCGTAAATGTTTCTGTAAATAGTTTAAACCGTAAAAAGCAATATGAGGAAAGATATTAACTAGGTTGGATCCTGGATCGAATCATGTTGGAGAAGAAGGTGAAAATAGGACTGAAATAGATGTGGGATAAATAGATATGGATGGGTCATGAAACAGAAAATGAGCGGCAGCTCAGTTGGTTAAGGGGGTGAACGGGTAAACGAGGGGTCACGGGTTCGATCCCTGTTCAAGGCATTATTTTTTTTAGAACAAGTCTTTAAAGGTAGTTTCCTAACTAAAAATTATTTCCATTATCATTGTGATTATTAGGTATTATTATTATTGTTAATAATTGTAAGTGTTATAAATTTTTTTTTTTTAACCTTTATTATTATTATTTTCATAAATATTAGTATTATTATCACTTTATAAATTTTAGAACCATTTTTACTAATATCAGTATATTATTATTACTAATATCGTTATTTTTATCATTAATCAGATTGTAACCATTTGTATCTTAAATATTAATATTAAGTAGTGTAACTATTATCATTTTTATTAATAATATTACTTTAGTATTACTATAACTAATATTTTGTAAACAAAAGATCATGTAAATAAAAATATGTATTATAACCCTAACTTAAATATATAAACACTTTACTTAAGTATACAAATTAATTATATGATAAAGTATATAAGTTATTAATATAAAAATTATCACTAAAAATAATATAATTATTTGTTCAATTTATCACTAAAAATAATATAATTATTTGTTCAATTACGAATATTTGTATTGATGAAAATATAATTAATATAGGTTCGTGAATTCGAGGCCAACCTTATACGTGTTCAATGATGTTATATGTATTTTTACTACAAAATACAGTATGGTGAGTATATAGATCCCTTTTAAACTCTAAATATTTTTAGGCTGAGAATACATGCGCTGTTTTTATATATGATTTACGTTATGGACACAAGTGATCAAAAAAATATATTCTACGTTGAGTTGTACCACTGGCATACTTCCCTGTAGCTTGGTAACTATTATTTACAGCGGTATTGTAAACGCGAATCCTGTTGATAGATCTATCGGGCCTGACAACCCCAACCGGACTGGACGACCAGTATTCAACGGTTGCACAGTACTTCGTTTCGTGACTACACTTGGTACGGTGTAGTAAGATTTCATAATAAAGGGAATATGCGACGTGATTAAATGTTAAGTATGGTTACCAAGTGCTCAACCACTTAGAATATTTTTATTAAAATGTTTACATATGAAATCATGTGGTCCATTGTTATAACGCTGCTAGCATCAAACCTATATATCTCACCAACTTTATGTTGACTTTTTAAAGCATGTTATTCCCAGGTACGAATTAAGTCTTCCGCTG
The DNA here is from genome assembly GCF_046630445.1 of Rutidosis leptorrhynchoides. Taxonomy (NCBI): domain Eukaryota; kingdom Viridiplantae; phylum Streptophyta; class Magnoliopsida; order Asterales; family Asteraceae; genus Rutidosis; species Rutidosis leptorrhynchoides. The sequence continues at coordinate 566,861,003 of NC_092336.1, read as the reverse complement.
TGCATTTGCTCATACTAAAGACATTACTTGGAGTCGATCAACGCAATGGAACCAGATGTCGAAGATTTCGTCCAGACGGATAAGGACGGGTTCTTACATTTGGTATCAGAGCGTTGGTCTTAGCGAACCAGGTCTTGCATTAGTGTGTCTAACTAGTAGTTGTTAGGATACATTAGTGAGTCTGGACTTTGACCGTGTCTACCTGTCAAAAAGTTTTGCTTATCATTTCTAGTCGGAAATCATCTGCTTATCATCCTTAGAAAATTTCCTGCTTATCATTCTTTAGTCTAGACACGTCTTACTGCATTTAATGCATCGATAGTGTATAGACAAAAATTCATATCTTAGCGCATCCTAGATTTGCCTGACATATGCCGTAAATTCCTTTGAAGTCTATGAAATCTTTGGTAATATATATAGATATTCTATATAGTTAGAATATCATACGTGTGATGACCCGAAAATTTTTGACTTATTTAAACCAATTCTCTATACGATTTATTATTTTAACACGCTAAACAAAGTCTGTTAGATTGAGTCTCAAAATTTTAGAACTGTTTCATATATACAATTACCTTTGATTACTCTCGACGATTCATGAACAATTATATGTATGTATATATATATATGTACAAGTAAAAACGACTTTCCTACAGTAAAACCCTATTTGCTACAGTAAAACACTATTTGCTACAGTAAAACACTATTTGCTACAGTAAAACACTATTTGCTACAGTGAAACCGTATTTTGCTACAGTGCTACAGTGAAAACGACTTTGCTACAGTGATTTGCTACAGTAAACACTATTTGCTACAGTAGAATCAGTAAACACTATTTGCTACAGTAACACACTATTTGTTGCTGTAAAACACTATGAGCCTAGGTCTGCTGGTTCTGAGAGATCACAAGCTGGTACTGATTCTACTGATATTGATCAGCAACCTTCTGTTGCTGCTCACTCATCTGAACCAGCTGATGATCAAGATGCTGTGTGTTCTACAACCAGCTATTTGATGAACCAGCATCCGATTGAGCAGATTATTTGCTACAGTAAAACACTATTTGCTACAGTACACTATTTGATGTCGACGAACTACCAAACAAAAACAGAAAAGGCGGCCATGCGATCGCATGGCAAAAACACTGAAAACTCATGCGATCGCATGAGCTACACTAAACGGAAAAGTAATATAAATACGCCTGTTTTGCTCGACGAATTATCACATATTTTTCTTCAGTAATAAAAATTTATATTTAAATTATAATTATAATTTTAAATTTAAGTTTAATAATAATAAAGTATATTCGAGGGTGTTTTAATTCGGGTTTTAAACCACTTTAAGCTAAGGAAATATTGGGTATTGTTCGGGGTATTGTTCTTGAATCCAAGGCCAACCATACAGTCGTCTACCATCATTACATCTACGCAATTTGCCTACAATATTGAGTCTCAATATTGAACTGTGAGTTTATAGTCTCCCTTTTTAAATACTTTAAATATTTTTGGGCTGAGAATATATGCAATTTATTTTAAACGCGATAAGACACAAGTACATACTAAATTCTACACTGAGTTAAACCGAAAATCCCTTAGCTTTGGTAACTAGTAGCTGCCAGTACATAGGATATGGACTGGTGGGCGCGAATAATTGTATATGGATCCATAGGGCTTGACATCCCCGTCCGAGCTAGAGCACTAGCCTTTTAACGGACGTATGTTATTTGAGTTTAAGACACGTTGGTTTGCGTGTATTAAAACGAATGGGGTAATTATCACTATAGCGTTAAGTTTAGTTACCAGGGTGCTCTGTTACGTAGAATCTATTGATAAACTTTTGATGAAATCTTGTGGTCTATCTTTATATATGTTTATGACTCGAGCAATTAAACCTATAACTCACCAACATTCGTGTTGACTTTTTAGCATGTTTTATTCTCAGGTCCTTAGAATGCTTCCGCTGTGATGTGCTTGTTGCATGCATGGAGTCTCTCATGCTTTGTACAAAGTTTATTGCATTCAAAATAAAACTGCGTTGTGTAATAAATAATTGGACTGTGATGTCAACCTGTAAATTAAAGACTTATGTATTTCGGGGTTTTGCTTATACCTAAGCACTCGCCCACATGTTTATAACTTTCTATGTTTAGAAAGTTACTTATTTTAATGAATGCAATATTTTATCAAAACGTATCATATAGAGGTCAAAACCTCACTGTGGAATCAATGATTAACGTGCCGCGTCAATAGCGATTTTGACGGGTCGTTACAATACGACATCCGAAAATCATTTCACATCGAGGAACCTTTCCATCCACTAAATTATCCTTTTGGCGATAAACCTGAAACACTTACCGACGAACCTGTTCGAGAAACCATTTCCTTTCCCCTTTTTACGGATACTCATCATAATTACATACCGTCTCATATTCCGAATTTTATACATCCGCTCACTTCAATCGCCAATCATTCCGGTGTACAAGCATAAGTTAACAAACTTCGCGTTCGTGTGACGGCTATGGAAAATATGGTGCGACGGTTACAAACACCAGCAGCAGCCACAACCGTGTCGTAAACCTCAACGTCATAAACTATACCTTGAGTATAGTCACCGTTCTACGTATCGTTCTATCTACTAAATTTTCGTTCGACATATCGTTCTATATCGATTACCTTCGCTTTACGTTTTGCCTCATATATCTTCGTTCGACATGGCAATCATGTAATCTCTAATGTTTTAGAGATCATGTAATCCGGTGCTAACGATAAATCAAATGAGTTTAATATCTTATTGACTCATTAAATCCATGATTACATCCGATGAAAATATATATGCAAGTATATTTTCATAAAGAATGTAATTAAAAATTCTCTCGTACAAACTGTTAATGATGAAAATATTTTAACGGGTGGGTAGTACTCGAGGAATATTTAGAATTCACATTAATAAGTTACACTGTACATTCTTTGAATCTGATTCAACGATTATCTATTATCCTACTTACAATCACCGATATTCGTATCCGCTCACCTCAGAATAATCATTTTCATTCAAATTTCATATTTGGATTTTTACCTATCAGAATCCAACAAGTGGCATAACGAAGAAAACATTGGATATAATAAAATTTGTTAGAAACAAACGGATTAACTAATTGAAAATCTATTAAGGATTCCACGCTAACTGTTCCGGCTAACTGTTCCCAGCTAACTGATTAACATTTAATTTATAGCAATTTACATTCTCGCAATTTTATTTATCGTCATTTAATTTCTGTTATTTACTTTTATGCATTTTTTAATTCGGGACACATGTACGCAATACGTCGGATTAATTCTGAGACAACACGGTGCATGGGTCATGGTATATATTTATTTATTTTACGCACTTTAAATAACGGGACACGTATGCAAGGTTTCGACATATCATATCGACCCATCTATATATATATTTCGGAACAACCGTAGACACTCTATATGTGAAGGTGGGAGTTGGCTATACAGGGTCGGAGTTGATTCCAAAATATATATATACTTTGAGTTGTGATCGACACCGAGACCGGTACACGGGTCACGATACGTATTATTTAATTTGAATATTATATATTAAATTATATAAGAATCATTGAACTATTGAACTATTGGACTATCGGACAATTGGACTGCTAACTTTGGATAATTAAAATGAATTAAAACATTGATTATAACATATGAAACTAAACAATTCTTCAAGTTTGCCACTTGATTTCATTCTAAACCTCATTTGTACCTCGATAATTACAATTCGCGTTCAAACCTTTCATGATTCTTAAAATTACCTCAATCGAGAAGTTGAACCAACCGCACCTCATCTATGGAAGAAAAGATTCTTGCATATAGTTATGCACCTGAAAACTCTCGGAATCTGAGTCAACGCTTAACACGTAGCAGTGTTAATTCCATTAGTGTTATTATTACCCAAAATAACTATGCAATTCCTTTCCAAATTAGCCAATTTTGTCACAGCTCCAGCAAGTTAACTTCGACTTCTCAGTAAGACCAGTCTTATTATAACCTCGATATATACCGTCGTTATCGGAAAACCTTTTATATTCCACCATATTACCATCAGCGTTTAATCATCTAAAAACACAATTCGCCCGAAAACACCTCGGATTGATAACCGACGATTCAGATATGGCTGCATTAAATGCAGAGGAAACAGTAAAATTGTAGATGGCCTAAATGGCCAGAAGTGTGATGATAAAGAAGGAAGTGTTAGGAACGCTCGATAGAAAATTTGGTACTGAAAAATGGATTGAGCTAACCGTGAAGGAAACAAAGAACAAATACAAGGACTGAATCTGCCCTCAAAGAATTTAAATGATTCAGTGCCTGCTGAAATCATTAGTAGGAACCCTACTTCTTATTCTAAACCTTTCCAGCTGATATTCTCCATCATCATCTTATCTTAGATATTATAAGATATCTTCATATCTTTCGTTATACATATTCTCCATATTGCTGTAGATATTTTCACAACTATTCTTATATGACATTCTGGAAAATTCCGTATCTCTCCGTAGTATCTGTGTTATAACATGAAAGAAACTGTGTTAGTTTCTAAATTCTGAAACTTTCAAATTTAAGATATGAATGTTTTGAAGTAGAGTTGGGAACTGATGCATGAATTAGTATAATATAATGAAATTTGATCAACTTCATTATATTACAGTAAGTCATGTTAAGTTTCTAATGAAATGTGATGATTTACAGTACCGTCATCATATGCCATGTTACACGGCTCTTACATTCTATCCAATTCCAAAACATATTAAGAACAAATCATCTTGATAGTTCTATTTTCCTGGATATCCTGGTAATTTAACAAATCAAAAATGTGCCATTACCAATTCCTTCTAAGAACATTAGCTATGTTCATTCCAAATTTCATACCCACGAATTCCAGACCATTGCTCGCTTGACTCAAGGACGGGAAATAAGAAAACGAAGGGAGTAGTTTTATAGTGAAATATCCGACAAAGAAATCGAAACAGATTTCCACATTAAACCAAAGGAGATCCTGTTTTCTAAATCGCCGAGGAACCAAATCTTATTACGTAAGATTTTCTTTAATTCCATAAATTTCGGAAATCAAATCTAAACACGTCACTGGTAAAAACAGGTATATTTTATTTTTACTCATCTCACTCTTTTGTGATAGCTTCACTCGTTGCTCCTTACATAATTGAATCATTTTATCTAAACCTTTCAATAATGATAAAACTTCATTATTACCTCATATTCGTCATGAAAACATTCCTATTGTTATTTATGACAACCTCTACCAAATTTCGAGGACGAAATTTCTTTAACAGGTGGGTACTGTAACGACCCGGAAATTTCCGACCAAATTTAAACCTTAACCTTTATATATTTCCGACACGATAAGCAAAATCTTTAATGTTGAGTCTAGAAAGTTTGAAATCTATATTCGGATAATCAGTTACCCTTTGACCAAGCCTGATGATTCACGAACATTTATGTGTATATACGATATATATTTATTAATTGATAACGTTAACAAGGTATTAATTGAATAATGCTATACTTTGAGTTCAATATATATATAATCAACATGGTTATCTATATAATAAAACTTGATATTTAAAAACATAATTATAGCTATACATAATTGGAATTATATGTATATTGTTAAAATGAATAACTATTATATATATATATATAAAATATTAGGTAAATACTAATACCATATAAATAAATGTAACTATAAAATAAAATATGGATATTAGGTTAATGTTGTTACTTTCATCATTATTCATTAAAATGAATATCAATATTAATATCAATATTATGTAGATTATTAATTTAATATATATATATATAATTTGATACATTTGATTTGTTACATTATTATTAGCATCATTATCATTTTTAATAACCGTATTATTATAACTAGTGGTGAATTTTAATCCTTAGTTAATACAATTTATATTATTATCAAATATTATTATTAAAAATTATTACAATTATTTTTTTTTGAAAAACAACTTATATTATTATATGAATATTATTATCAATATCATTAATAGCATTATTAGTAGCAAGTATCATTATACTTATTATGGTTATTGTTATTTTTATTAGTTTTATTAATTAAAGATATTATTATTGATATATTTATATTTATTATTGTATTATTACCATTTATAATATTAAATACAATTGTATAAAAAGATTAATTATAATAGATGAGATTACTGATATATACATATATACGATTATATATACTGATATATGTACAGAATGTAGAAACAGATGGATATATCGATAACTATACAGATAAATATAAAAACTACTGATATTTATATACAGTTAAATACGAATATCACTATCATTCTGTTAAACCCGTGAAGTGATCTGTCGATTTATATATATGCATTTTTTTATCAATCATAACATTTTCTAACTTCATTTGAGTGAGGAATTAAACCCAAATTTTTTAAAAAAAAAACTCGTCACACTCTAACACTCTGCCATTCACCTTTTTCAGCATATTTCGATTATAAACGAGTTGTTAAAAAGTAATATTGCAGTATTGATAGGAATGTTTTAGTGAATCTTTCTGTAAAATTTCGAGTTCTAATTTATAAAATCAAATGTGAATTTTGAAAGTCAAAGTTTTACATTCAATAGTCAACAGATCTGTTCTTGGTTAAATTCGAGTTGTACTTGATGTTTTGAGTTAAAAAGACAGTTCTAATAGATTGTAGGATTGATTTGAAAAACAATTCGTGTTATAACTTTTATCTAAATCGTAACCTATTGCTAAATCAATTTTTTTTTTCTTTTTCTTCCAACAGCGACGAGCTGTTAATCTTCCTGTTCTTTTAATTTTTTTTTATTTTTCTGTTTTAATCGATTTCAGTTAAGTCGTAAATGTTTCTGTAAATAGTTTAAACCGTAAAAAGCAATATGAGGAAAGATAGTAACTAGGTTGGATCCTGGATCGAATCATGTTGGAGAAGAAGGTGAAAATAGGACTGAAATAGATATGGGATAAATAGATATGGCTGGGTCATGAAACAGAAAATGAGCGGCAGCTCAGTTGGTTAAGGGGGTGAACGGGTAAACGAGGGGTCACGGGTTCGATCCCTGTTCAAGGCATTATTTTTTTTAGAACAAGTCTTTAAAGGTAGTTTCCTAACTAAAAATTATTTCCATTATCATTGTGATTATTAGGTATTATTATTATTGTTAATAATTGTAAGTGTTATAAAATTTTTTTTTTAACCTTTATTATTATTATTTTCATAAATATTAGTATTATTATCACTTTATAAATTTTAGAACCATTTTTACTAATATCAGTATATTATTATTACTAATATCGTTATTTTTATCATTAATCAGATTGTAACCATTTGTATCTTAAATATTAATATTAAGTAGTGTAACTATTATCATTTTTATTAATAATATTACTTTAGTATTACTATAACTAATATTTTGTAAACAAAAGATCATGTAAATAAAAATATGTATTATAACCCTAACTTAAATATATAAACACTTTACTTAAGTATACAAATTAATTATATGATAAAGTATATAAGTTATTAATATAAAAATTATCACTAAAAATAATATAATTATTTGTTCAATTTATCACTAAAAATAATATAATTATTTGTTCAATTACGAATATTTGTATTGATGAAAATATAATTAATATAGGTTCGTGAATTCGAGGCCAACCTTATACGTGTTCAATGATGTTATATGTATTTTTACTACAAAATACAGTATGATGAGTATATAGATCCCTTTTAAACTCTAAATATTTTTGGGCTGAGAATACATGCGCTGTTTTTATATATGATTTACGTTATGGACACAAGTGATCAAAAAAATATATTCTACGTTGAGTTGTACCACTGGCATACTTCCCTGTAGCTTGGTAACTATTATTTACAGCGGTATTGTAAACGTGAATCCTGTTGATAGATCTATCGGGCCTGACAACCCCAACCGGACTGGACGACCAGTATTCAACGGTTGCACAGTACTTCGTTTCGTGACTACACTTGGTACGGTGTAGTAAGATTTCATAATAAAGGGAATATGCGACGTGATTAAATGTTAAGTATGGTTACCAAGTGCTCAACCACTTAGAATATTTTTATTAAAATGTTTACATATGAAATCATGTGGTCCATTGTTATAACGCTGCTAGCATCAAACCTATATATCTCACCAACTTTATGTTGACTTTTTAAAGCATGTTATTCCCAGGTACGAATTAAGTCTTCCGCTGTGCATTTGCTCATACTAAAGACATTACTTGGAGTCGATCAACGCAATGGAACCAGATGTCGAAGATTTCGTCCAGACGGATAAGGACGGGTTCTTACAGAGTCCGTCTAACTTCATTCACAAAGAAATGGTGTAAGCGGAATGGAAGGCGTGAATCCTCGATCCTAGCTGGTTTGATTTGTCAAAGTAAAGTTCCCGATTGGCTTTGTATGAAGAAACCTATTTTTCTAGCCCTAAGTAAGCCATAGATTGTGAGTTAGCTTTCAGGGAGTAGAGATCGAGCGTAGAATACCTGTGGAAAAATAAATTTTCTTCATTTTAAATGATGAAAACGTTCCATTACTGCCATCCCAAAAAAATACGACCTCTCTAAGATATATGGTTTATGCCGGAAAGGTACGAAGTTGGACTAATTTGGAAACATTGGGCAATTTACTTTATACCTACTATTTCGTCTGGTTTTGGTTCCTAGTTTTATTTTATTAGTAGCTATGATTGGGGCTATAGTACTGACTATGCATAGGAGGTGTTAGTAACTTAATATCTACAATTCTATTTCTCACTATTAATATCTTTTTAATATATAAATTATATAGTACTACGTAATATTTAAAGTACAATAAAAATTTGTTATGGAACGTAACATTAGTAAAATATAAGTTATATTATTTTAGAAATTATTGTACGTATACAATTTTTTTTTATAATAAAAGTGTAACTCGCGAGTGTAATTTTAAAAAAGTTGTTAGTCATTTCAATAAAATAAGTTGTTAATCACTTCAGCAAAATAATGGTACTCTGGAGAATCGTTATATTTACGTATTTTTAAATATTTTAAGGACTTAAACTGTAAATTCAAATCACTTTTATATTTATTGTTAAAAAATGATTTATTAACATATATTTTCTATTGGAGAATTGAATATACTACTCTTTAATTAATGATTTTTGTGATGAATATTTTATTTTTTATTATTTGTAGTTGATATTTCAAAAGAAACTAACTAATATATCTATTAACTAATTTATCTAAATATAAATGTGACAAACGTATCATGTTATGCGTCAAAAGCGTTATGCATGGCTTAGTAACTTTTGTGTGAAAATATTAGCGGATTTCGAGCATATTAGACACATGGACATATCATGCAGATTAATTCACATATTTTATTAAATTATTTACTTGTAAAAACTATATTAAAAGCATAACTAGTTATCCTAGACTTAAAAGTATTTATTATATATACTTAAAATAAAAAGTCATCACTTGGGAAAATTTTGGAAAGAGATCTTTGAGTAACCGATTTGAATGTACGGAGTAATATTATAATTTAAAAATAATTGTAAATTGTAATATAATAATAATAATTGTAAATAATATATATAATTTATACATATAATCTATACATATAACAATTCATAAATAACTTTCAACCACAATCACAAATAACTTTTTCGTTTATATATATATATATATATATATATATATATATATATATATAATATAATATAATAATAATAATTGTAAATAATATATATAATTTATACATATAATCTATACATATAACAATTCATAAATAACTTTCAACCACAATCACAAATAACGTTTTCGTTTATATATATATATATATATATATATGGGCAGGTTAAAGCGAGAACCACTAAAAAGGTGAGAACTGCGAGAACTATTTAATTTAATAATTTTTATGCCTTTAAATGCAACAAATTACATGCAAATGTTAATTAATCAACATATCATTAACAAACATATGTTCATTAGCTCAAATTACAAGTTAAATTGTTAATTATATGAAACTGTTCACATGTTCGGAAACAAATATGCACATGTGAATGAGAAACTATATATTTAATTATATAGGTAAAATATAAATGTTTTTCAACTATTTTATGTTCATTGATACTCTTCATCGAGGTTTATGTGTGATTTAATCTACTTACATGTGAAAATCTTTATAAATCAAAAGTTCTCGTAGTTCTCGCCTTTTTTATGGTTCTCGTTTGAACTTTTGGCTATATATATATATATATATATATATATATATATATATATATATATATATATAATATATATATATATATATATTCATATTTATATTTAATTTGAATTAATCTTTATTTTTAAAATATATAAATGTAAATGTTGTTCAAAATCCGCTCGGCCGTTATTCTGGTCTTTGACCGTAATTTATTGTTGTGGACGTTTTTTTATTGTTGTTTAATCGTTAACCGTTTTTACTCGTTTTTAAGTCTGTTGCGACGATACAAAAATAAATCCGTTGCAACGGCCTTCTCATCCGTTTATTGCAACACTGTTTTTATCACGACCATACAGGGGCGGAGCTAGTAGGCGGCTTGTGGGTGTCTAGCCTCCCCCAACCATGGTAGTGTATATGCTTATTTATTGTGCTTTAATGAAAAAAAATTCGAGTTATAGGTTCATAAAATTGAAGTTGGAGACTTGTTGTAGAGGAGAGTTAGTGTGTTTGAAATTTCATTGAGTGTTGGTAGAAATTTGAAACTGTGGATACTCTGAATTTCTGATTTTAAGTTGGTAAGACTTGTTGCGAATTTACAGTAATATTTTGGGAAGAAGATGAGTTTTTATCATTATTTATTTTAAAGTCCCTGTAATTATAAATTATACTTTTAACCCCCATGACTTAGCAATCGTATCATTGAATGTTACTCGCATTTTGAATATACCATGTTATCATGTCATGTTATGGATGCCTGACATATGTTTTAGAAATAACAACATTAAGCTTTAAATACTAAAATATAAACCAGATCGAATATTTATTTGTATTCTATTTATATAATTTGTATGTAAGTACAATATATATACATTTAAGATTAAATAAGTATTATATATATAAGTACGAAGTGAATTTTTATCTTTATAAACTTGATAAATTGTAATTTTATTCAATAAGTTGTATACTCCCTCCGCTCATTTTAATTGTCTCCAGACAAAAAATACACAATTTAAAATATGTTATTATTATACTGTACTTTTTCTGTACTTTTTTCTAGCTTTATAGTTTCATCTTCAATCAATTAATTAGAAAAGCCTCTACCTTTTGCAATTTAATTAATTCACCAGGACAATATTGTAAACTTCATTAAACTTACTTTCCATTTTTGAAAGTGAACAATTAATTTAGGACAGTTTGAAAAGGAATATTGGACAATTAATCTTGGACGGAGAGAGTATTTCACATGCAAGTTTTGTGTAAGTTCATGTCTTTTTATTTTACTTCTACATTATGAAACATTTTTATGTCGTTTCGATATGAGATTTATGTTTCTATTACATCAAAAATTTATGCCCCTCAATCATAATTCCTGGCTTTGCCTCTGCGACCATAGATAATATTGGTGATAATTTTTGATATATTAATTAAAATTAAAATTATACATTAAAATTTAAAAAGTACTCATATAAATTTTAGTGCATAATTTCTTACTAGACATATCAAAAACTATATAGTAGCAATATCAAAATTTTATTTACAAAACAGTAAATAAATGAAGTTCGGTAACCGTAATTGTTAAGTCTTATAGATTCGAACATTTCTTTGTAGCACTTATATTCCTTTATATAAATAATAGTCTATAACCCGCGATTTCGCGAGTTTTGAAAATAAGAGATTATGAAACCTATTTTGATTTGTAAAAGAATTGTATTGAATTGGGAATAAATAATTATTGGGGAAAAAAGTTAAATAAGATTGAACATAATTCACAATGTTATAAGAGCGCTTGTACACTAAATCAAACTATTAAGTATCACGAAGTACAATACAAAGATTTAGTGAATTCATAGCAAATATGAAAAGAAAGTGAATAATAAAGAAATATGAACGGATATTTCATGTTTGCGGATGCGATTGCCAGGCATAAGAAACTTCCCACACAATCAGGCTCTCCAACTGTTTTCTGGATGCTCACCTCAAAGTTGATAAATCGATCGGATTACACAAAAAAATATTCAAATCCAGCTTCAAACACCTACAAATGAGTCTTTCAACACTTGTATGGTTGAATTGAAAAATAGCCAACTTGAGTCCACCAAAAATGAGCCTTTTAGTACCTGTATGATTACAACCAAAATCAGCTATAACTATAATTCACTAACAGTGTTCTTCTATGACTCAATTAATCAACCTTATATAAATCTTATAATGATAAATTATAAGTGAAGACTAAACTAAAAATAATTAAAGTTGCTTCGTTTGTTCACCTTTCCATTAAACCTACAACTACTTCCATAGCCACACATCCCCTTTTCTTAAATCGAAGATGCATTCTGGTTCACTTGTACAATAGCATGGTTCTCTAATGGGCATATGCAAATTATATATCAAATTACTTACTAACACTAAAAAATGAGAGACTATTCTATTGGTGACCTTTTGAACAGTTAGACGATGTTGTATCCGCCTTTGCAAAGATAGAAGAAACACATCAAGCCATCAACATTAAAGAACAAACTAATTCAACTTAGCTTTCCCAAACCGAACATCCTAACTGTTAAACCCGTTTTAACACTTTTGGCTGACCCTAATAAAATCCGAAATCTTGTAGCCAACGTACATCGATAGTGGTAACTTAGAAAGTCAACTCAAACTGCACAAACCCAAGCATATGTATAGATTTTAAAATACACATAACAATTGAACATAAAAAAAAAGTATGAGGTGGTCAGGTTCTATGTCAATTCTTATATCCCCTTTAAAGAAAATAAAAAGATATAAGATATACAATTCAAATATTTTCAATAAAACCACATAAGATACATGTCGTATGGTACTGTTAAAATTTATAATATATTGATGTTGTGTTGTATATACATACAGATTCTAATCACTAAAAATTTAATTTACACCATTAACCAAATACTTGTGCATAAAATTAAGTCATGGTTTAAATCAATGAAATTTGACAGCATATAAATCATACGTAGATCGATTCAACCGCAACAGCATGTATATCCAAATGTATTTTTTGTAATGTCATTTCAATATGCGTAAATACTAACTACATTACAGGTAAGCTTCTACATACGTTGAATGATAAGATAATAAGCATATAACAACATAATCCAACTTACAATATATCCATACCTTGCTAGGAGCCACACGATTGCATGAAACAGGCGCACGAAATCACCAACTCCTATGCACATAGATATATGGAGTACTTATTCACACCATGGCCTCGAAAAACCTGCCGGACTGAGTCAATTGGGTCTTCACATCAAACATTTCTCGAGAGCGTCGTGAAGCATGCTGATATCAATTCACTTTTTCGTGATGTATCAAAAAGTATTTTCAGGACCGCCCATCCCAAATTATTTTGTCACTTGCACAATGACGCCCTGTTCCAACGTAAATACGTTTTCAAAGGTGAAATAACGCATCAATTTTCCCTCATAGAATATTAGTCGAAAAAACAAAATGTATAAAATCAACTTGGCATATATATAAAACAAATATCAATATAATTAGGTACCTCTGTTATTACACTAAGAATCCAAGTGACGAAAATCTAAAAAAAAGGCAAGAACACTGGGACGATTTGAGTAATATACTCATGTACATGGTTTTTTTTTAACACTTCTTCATTCAGTAAAATTAAAAATATATTTGTTAGTGCATATTTTGTAATCCCTAGTTCCATGAACTTTAACGTTTTATTCGATCATGTTGTAACCTGTAATATTGTTAAACGTTGATTGTCGATGTGTTATTTTATATTTGTAAACGTTTAAATATAATTCGTAATATTACTCGACAGTCGGCCGACTGACGTGGTCAGTCGACCGACTGTCATTCACTGTCGACCGACATAGAAACTGAGGTATTTAAGCCTAATTAATCTTCATTAATTTGGTGAACAACTCAGCACATCACACACACACGAAAAACACTTCTTGGTCGAGTCTCTCTCAATCTTCATGTCCAAATACCACAGAATGTCAGTCTAGGCTTCGTGTTTATCAAGATCTAGTCTTGGTTTGACTTGTACGAACCCGAAAACCCATAGATATTCGTTTACGCTCTTTCTATTGTTATTCCGCCTCTAGATCGTGTTAGGTTGATTCTAAGATCCTCTCTCTCAGCGTCTACAAAGTGGTATCAGAGCATTGGCTTGCTGAATCAATTGTTTTAAACGAGTTCTTGGTATATTTTTGGGTCAAAAATTGGTTTTGGATTGAATTTTGTATACTTTTACGTTAAACCTTCGGTTTTGATTCTGGCTCTGAAAGAAAGTACAGTCGACCGACTTAGGAGACAATCGACCGATTTTCGTGTATTTCGACCGATTGTCATTAGTTCGACCGGTTGTCTTTACACCGACCGACATATGATAAACCGACCGACTTAAGTTGTAAACCGACCGACTTAAGTACTAAACCGACCGATTGAAGGAACATCGACCGATTGAAAAAGTACTACCATTTGCCTAAATGTAAACAGAACTTCGACCAAGTAATCATTGACAGTCGACCAACTGTAGTTGTTCATCGACCGACTGTATCTGTTCATCGACCGACTGTCACCAACAGTCGACCGACTTAGGATCAGATTCAACCTTAATCAAAATTTAAAATTTCTGATCAGGCAATGGCAATTACTTCCGGCGTTCAAAACATTTTACTATCTGATAGTGAATCAGGCAGTGCCAATCGTGCTCCTAGACTTGATAATACAAATGATTACATTAGATGGAGGGCTAGGTTCATGAATTACATTAGAGGCCTTGATCCTAGAATGTGGTATTTGATACAACATGAATATAAAGAGCCTTTAGGTACTGATGGTAATAGTAAAAAGTATGAAGATTATAGCGTGACAGAAAAAGAAACATATGCCTTAGAATGTAGATGTTATGCTCAATTGACCCAGGGTTTAGACGGTGATATTTATCATCAATATCAAATGCACTTAACTTCATATTCTCTTTGGAATGCTATTAAGATAGGTGTCGAAGGAAATAAGGCGTATCATGAAAAGAAAGCTAAAGTAATCAAAAGTGAATGGAAAAGGTTTGCTGCTCTAAGTCATGAAACGTTAGAAGAGACAATCATTCGCTATCGTCATCTTGTCTCTGAATTGGGTAACTTAGGTGTAGAAGTTACAGAACTGAAAGCTATCAAACAATTAACAGATGGTTTACCACACAAGTGGGATGCGTTTATTGAACAGATAGAAGACAGAGCTTCGTCTGCTGGTGAATCACTGAACCTAGATAAATTCACATCAAAATTGATGGTAAAGGACTTGGTTATGGAAACCAAGAAGAAACGTCTTGAGGGTCAACAGAGTCCTATAATTTACAAAGCTGGTACTTCTGGATTGAACAATGTTCATGCTCCCTTACAAACAACGTTTGTTTCTAATGAGAGTGCTGTAAATAGATCACAACCTGCTCAAAATGTGATGTTTCCAACCCAAGTAAATAAGCCTAGTAGTACAAATCAGTCCACCATTAGACAGGAGCCAAAAACTGTAGTTCTCAACACTGAGAATTTAAGAACTAGGCCCCTTTCAGTTGTAGAGGAAGATATGGCTTTAGTTGCTTTGGTAGTTAATTCTTATAATGAGATGGTTGGTGGTCAAATTGGTAATGCTCATTTAGAAGCAGAAGATTATGAGCAGATTGATGAGGATGAACTTGAAAAGATGGATATCCTCTGGGCTATGGGTAGTGTGATTAAACGAGCGAAGAAATTTCTGAAAAGGACAGGTCAACAGAGCTTAGGTGTTACTAGAGATACTAAGTTAGGTTTTGATATGTCAAAAGTGAGATGTTTTAATTGCAATGAGTTAGGACACTTCAAAAGAACATGTACCAGGCCACAGAAAACTGGTTTTCACAACCCATTTCACAATCAGTATAATAAGACAAAGGTTAATATGCCAGTTGAAACAACGAGCGGTGATACTATCAGAAATGATAAAGCAAAAGGCTTAATTGCAACATATTCAGACGAAGGTTGTGATTGGACAGTATTTGCTGATGATGAAAATCATGCTAACGTTGTTAGAATGCCTAAGACCGAAGAAGAAACTGAAAGTGAGAAACAAGAAAGAGAGAAAGCTGGTTGTGTTGGTACTGCGAATGAATGCATGTGTTACATCTGCAAGATGGAAGCAAGAATTGAGCGAACTTATGCAATGATCAGATATGTTAGAAGAGGTGTTCTTAACAAGAGAGTGTATGAGAAGTTCAAATACGCAATGCACAATGATGGCGATGTATGGACGGATTACAGTAGTTCGTCTTCATCAGATGGAGAAACTATTGTAATAGATGATGTCAAGATTTCAGTTGAGTTGAATAATTCTGACTGTTCCAGTTCTAGTTCAGAATCTGAACCTGAATCAGAGACTGAAGAAAAGCAGTATGCGTTCATGGCAAACACATCAAGTGACTCTAAGGTACAAACTGAATTTCCTTTGGTATGTAACGATTGTGCTGATCATAAGTTAGAAATTGCTAAACTTGAATCCATAGTTTCTAAACTGAATGATATCCCCTTAGGATGTATATACTGTCCCGAAGTAAAACAGGAACTTAGGATTGTTAAAGCAGCTTATCTTGAGGTAAAAGGCCTATACGAGACTAATTTAACTCAGTTTAACAATAAAAAGGAATTCAGAGAGACAATCAAAACTCTAGAAAATCAAGTTCATGATTTAAGAGCTACAATTTCAGGTGACCAAAAGGCCATAATGATGTACTTAAATCAACTTGAATGTACTAAGAGAGAAAAGGAAGAGTTTAAGATTAAGTATGAGTCAGAAAAGGCTAGAAATGACACTTGGCAGCGAATGTCATATGTCATTGACTATACTGTCTATAACAAGAATGATGGTAAAAAGGGTTTAGGTTATAAAGAGTGTCCTCCTCCTCTTAGGAATGAGTACATTAATAAACCTTCTGATTCTTGCCTTAGTGAAATCCTAAGTGTTAAGCCTGTAGAGAATGAAAAATCAGACAGCACTAAGCCGATTGTTGAATACTTAGCTGAGGACAGTAAATCTGATTCAGAGTATGAAAAAGTTTCAGAGTTTGTGACACCAAAATCCAAACCAATTACTATCCTGAAAAATCCATTGAATGCTAGTAAGGCTAGTGAAAGCGGACAACCCACACCTAGAAAACAAGTAAACTCTAGGAACGCTAATGGAAAGAAAATATTTCAGACACCTGTCAAGTATCAGCAGGGACTCAACCTAGATAAAGAATATGTTCTTACACAAGCACCTGAAGAACTATTTAATAAAAGGAGCCCTAATACTAACAATGTGCCTAAATATGTGCATCCTAACCGTCGACCAGGCTTGAAACATCATGTTGAGAAGCCTATGCCACCCATGAAACAGTCTTTTCCCAATAAGCATCTGAGTTCAAAAACACGTACAAAAGAAACTCAAAACTGTAATAAATGTGGGAAAAAGGGTCTGATGTGCGAAAAGTGGTATATGAATTATCGTATGGAAAATACCGGTTTTAGAGATTGCTACACACTAACGGGCAGTGTACCCGATCGTGTAGTAGTATAGTAACTGGTTTAGTTCCGTGTATCGTTCCAAGGACAGTTATATCAGTCAAACTAGAATTAGAAACTATATTATGATTAACTAAGTGAATGAAAGTTAAAAGTACAAGTTTTATGTTTTGGTGGCTATTTAACGATTTAGCCAAATCAAAGAAGGTTAAATGTAAAAACAATATTTTTGTCTTTTAAGTTTATGAAATGATAATAAGTGCAAATAAAGCAAGTAAGATAGTTTTGAATTAAATCAAAGAGATGAAATGTTTATCTAGATATTTTACCCTCGGTATTGGATGTATTTTTAGATATTAAGTCCTGATTGAATAATTATGTGTGTAGTTATCTAATAGGTTCACTAAGAGTTCTCTCGGATAAACACGCAAATACAATAACAAGATCAAGGGTTCCCTTTTCACTATGGTTCTTGTATTTGTAATCAAATAACTATAAGCATGCTAATCACCTAAATCGACTCGCCAAAAGTTCTCTTTAGCAAGTACTCAAACTAGAATTACTAAGCGAGGGTTCCCTATTACTTAGACCTTTTCGTTTGTGACTAGTTGATCAACAAGATCAAAGACTTGAATAACAATTGTCTTTGCGTTCGCTCTACACAATTCATTCCTATTTTGTTTAATCGTTTTAATCTAGTTTACCCCCTTGGTCCGGTTTAGCAAACAATCAATCTAAGACAAGTTGATTGTAAATCAATATGATACATCAACAAGAGTTCTCTTTATCAACAACATATCAATTAACTAGATACAAATGATTTTAACAACAATAAGCATGGTTCTTAATTCACGCTTCAATCTATCACGCATAATACATTCAATCAATAAGATTACATCCAATACCTTGGTTATTAATCTAGACAAACATTATAGAAACTAGCCAACAATCATGGTAACAGACAACAATACAATCAAATTATTAACTGAAATCATTGCTGAGAACAAGTAAATAACCTACAAGAACAAGAGTTCTTGGATGAAGAAGGTTCTGATGGATGATGCCTTGATGTTGAGCCTCTTCAAAGAGGTTGGAGTTCTCCAATTTGCTCCTGAAAATCGCCTCTAAACTCTCTGGTTCGTATTCTGATGAAACAGTCTCTAAAAAACTGAAGTTTTAAAGTGGAGAGAGTAGGTAAAAAGCCAAAAAGTCGGCTACACCTACTACGGGACGTCGTCCCAAAGGGCAGGACGGCGTCCCGGTATAAAGGGCTAGACGGCGTCCCAATTTCCTAGACGGCGTCCCGATTTGAAAGACAGGACGGCGTCCCACCTTCCAGGACGGCGTCCTGTTGTGCTGATTTTGACTGTTTCGTTTTCTTTTCAATATTACTTCATTTTAGAGTGCTATCTTGACCCTAACTCGTATCGGGATCAACCAATGTCATAAATCATCAAAATTCTTTATAAATCATTCTTCCGATACAAATTTGTACATCTTGGCCTATTGCTTGTAGAACACCTTCATCATCTTCGATTCTAGAGCGTTTTTAGTGATATTGCGATAGATATATATGATGTTATTGAGCAATATCAAAACACCCCACACTTAAACCTTGCTTGTCCTCAAGCAATTCTTTCTTTACAAAGTGGAACAATTATCAAATACAATCACACAATATATATTACAAACATTACATGAATCATTCGAAGCACACGAAACACACACGTTGATATGAAACACAACTCACACTATATGAAACACACGCTTTAAGTACAGTACACTTTTATTGAAATCACACGCACGCTATATTCACAATGGAAACACACACACACATTTTTGGTAGATTAGAGCCAAGTATCCGAAAAATTTGATCCTAGGAAAATCAGGACCTTGATGAAAACGTTTTATGGTTTTGAAAATATCATGCTAGTTTTTAATACTAGACACGTTTTCCGATTTTGTCGAATTTTCTGAATTTTGAAAAATGAGTGCGGGTTTCCCGCTATTGGTCAAGCCAATCCCTCCCACGGTACCTAACATCGCGAGATGTCGGTAGAAAATAATGTGCTTAGGAGGATACACATTACGTCCGGATATCATTGATAATCATGAGGTAATCATCTAATCCGTTAAGTCAATCATAAAGATTGAAGTTCATCAGGCTTAAAAGCTGATATATTACCTTTCTGGAGGTTATCCTTCCGGGGATCTGATAAATCACTAACATTTTGTGTATACATGGTGCCCCCCCGTTTTACTAGTTAATCCCCCTCATTGAGACAAACCTTGACTACCAGTTTCCCTGTTTGACGTTGAGGCCTGGTAGATTTCCAGTCGATGTTAGTAATGACTTTTCAAGAGTTTTTGTCACCCTACAACTGGTCTGGACTACATCTTCTGAATTGAATCAGTAAGTGTGTCATTCGGAAGACTTTACTTCCTTGAGGATGGAATAGATACATCCTATTGGTCATAATAGGTGGTCGGACGCAACATTGTCCTTGTTAGGAGAAACAATGAGGATCGTCCTTAAGGTTTTCGATCTGGCGCGAGATCCGGTTTCCGACCACGCTATACAATCACCGCTCTCTCACGGTTTACACTCGTTTTGGTACAAGTGACCTACAAGTTAGCTTACTAAACTAGTAGGATTTTCATTCAAATAATTGAATGATAGAGCAACTTTAAAGACTATTAATAATTTAAAATGCAAAACAACATTTATTTTCTTTTAAAATCACAATGCATATGACATGGTTTTGTTTTTGGACTTTTAATCGTTTTTAAGGCTTACATGAAAATTTTAAAATTTTTATAATAAACGCCAAACGCCTTAATTTTAGTGAAACGAGTTCCTGATAAATTTCTACTCCCTACCCCACACTTGAGATCATGCAAAGCCCTCATTGCATGAAATCAGAAAAAAGGATTAAATTTAGAAGGCAAAGTGATAGGGTGATTGTAGAAATTTTCAATTTTTAACCTGTAAATCGTGGAACATGTAGACGGATGCCGCTGAACTTACTGCCAGCATAAGAGCATCGTCCATTCCGCGATTATCATCATACACATATCATAATATCAAATGTCGCTGAACTTAATGCCAGTCTTTGAAGTTCAAACATGCTGCAAAAATGAACAAACCACACAAATCACAATAAAAATAACGGTGTTTTTACAACCACAACCGTTTATCAAACCACACCATTAGTACATTATTACAAACCAAAATTATCTCAAAACACATCACACAAATTAAATTGTCTCAAAACAAAGTACAAAATGATCAAAGGCACGCAGGCCTAGTTATCAAACGGCCAAAAATAATTACCCGAACCATCTCTGTACGGGCGTCCCTGTGGATATTGCTGCTCAAATCTGTTCCGAGCATCCTGCAACGCAGCGGTATTATCATAAATCGGGTGAGGCGGAGGTGGGTTTTGAGGATCCGTGTAATATTGGGGTGTCAGACGTGTCGTCCCATAGTACTGCTCGGGGTTGAAATAAAACAACTCTGAGTTATGGTTATTCCAATCAATACCATAACTCATCCATCCCTGATCGTGCACTTGAGCAATCTGTCGTTGCTCCATTCGCTGCTGACTATCCCACATTCGATCGTTGTGCATCCTTTGTTCGTTCGGGTTCAACCTCATGTTATTAACACTACCAACCAAACTGTCCTAACTTGATTGGGACGGATGCCACGGAACCTGTTCACCAACATTAGTCTGTGCCTCCATTTCCGCCTCCTCTTCCTGCCGCTGCTCTTGCTGAACACCACTGCCACTTGCGTCACCTGCACCAACTGCCACAAAAGGCACCAAATGTCCATTTCTATCTTTCATAATGATTTCAGCATTAATATAAAAAACCTTTTTTAATGGTTTCATTACGCTCGTGTACTCCTGTAATCTACTGAAATCAATGTTAAAATGTCGGGCAATTCGGGTGATGTAGTGGCCTCCCAGAAGTGGCTTCCGTAGCCGTGTCTCAGTCGCAATGGCAAGGAAATAATTACCGATTAGCCCAGGAATGTCGGTATAGGAACCCCGCTTGATTTGATCCATAATCCACAAATCTAATGTTTTCACCTTCTCATTACCCTCAATCCTCGCATTAAACGTGCATGCGATGAGTCGATGAAGCAGCTTATCATCCCGGGCTGCGATTTCGTTGTACCTGTGCTTGCTTGATCTAAAATGTGCAGGCGCAATATTTGGCTTACAAATTCTGCGCCAATAAGAGGTGTCATCAAAAACATGCCGGCCAACGTAATCAGAAGCCCGCAAATATTCACCTAACTGATTATCGGTGAATTCCTCAAAAATTCCCAGAACTCTACAAAGCTGTAAACTGCTTATACCCCTATCTTGGCCCCCGAGACAAAACCGTAGAAACTCATTCGATAAATAATCGCTGACATTGTTAAACCGCATGGTAGAGTAAAATTCTTTAAGCAGCACCGGATAGATTGGTTCATTGATGCTAAAAACCTGTTCCCAAACGTGGGTGACTACTCTACCGTAAGGAATGGCGAGTAAATTAGAAACATGTCGGCGCATGCCCGCTTCTTCCAATGGCCCCCAGAAAAAATACCAAGTGGCATTAATCGGCCTGCGGTTTATTCTCTCAAACGTTTCGGTGTAGTCTTCATCGTTCTGAACCTGTGTTAACCAAACTCGAGGATCGTTTAGATCCTCCTCCTCTTCTTCTCCGGAAGACGATGATGAATGATGTTGTTGTTGTGGTGGTGGTGGTTGTCGTGGAGGAGCCAAACCTGCTGTCCTTCCTCTTTTTGCCGGTCCTCCTCTGCTTGATTGTCCCTGCAAAACATTATACACCAAACCAAAAGAACATAGAAACCGTTGTGTTAATGTTAGCTAAAAACATAACCGAGTAGCAGGAGAACTTCATCATTCAATTCCTAGTTCAAAAGCATTATGATTCATTTAAACGAAAGTGCATGTTCACAATTTTAAACCAAAGTCAACCAAAGTCAACATGAATTCGTTAATACACCTTCAAAAAAATGAAAATCATAACTTCACAATGTAGCACAAACTTAGGACTCAAAGATTCAAGTATGTTGTGTCATAGGTCATAACATTTAACTTTGCATTCTAATCATATTCATCACAAATCATAATACAATTTTCACAATTTTTAGCTCAAATGACCATCTTAACATCATACATTATGGCATTCCATTCCATTAATTTGATTCAACAGGCCCTTACAAATGAAAAACAAGCATACACATTTCATAAATTCATTACAATTCAACAATATGCTTAGAAATTCACTAACATTCAAAAATGACCCGGCCAAGTTGACATCAACATCACCAACACAATCATATACTTCACAAGAATCATAAACATCATACATAAACTCAACATCATAAATTAAGCATCCCAAATTCGGATTTAATTTCTACAAACCCTAGAATCATGAACAAACCCTTAAAAACATGTAATCTTTGCAAAATAAACACATTAAGGGCAATTAAACTACTAAGGTATGTTAATCTTAACAATAATCATGCAAATCAAACACCCCACACTTATCCTTCACCAATTTATAGATATAGACATACAATTCAAGTAATTGATAAAGAAAAGTGTAAAAATGGAGTATCCATACCAAAAAGTTCATGATTTGAAGCTTGAATTTGAAGAAGAAATCGCGAATTTGAGGTAGAGATTAGGGTTTTTGGAGAGTGGTTCGTGTTAGGGCAGAGAAAAATAGAGAAGAGTGTGTTTTGTGGATAAGAAATGAGTGGGTAGGTGTATAAAACGCGTATTATTTTCTGAATCAGGGGTTCAGGACGGCGTCTCGGACAACAGGACGGCGTCTCGATTTGAAAGTTGGGACGGCGTCTAGAGTTTTGGGACGGCGTCCCGGTTTGTAAGTTGGGACGGCGTCTAGGGTACCAGGACGGCGTCTAGGTCTTTAAGTTGGGACGGCGTCTAGGACTAATGGGACGACGTCCCGTTATGCTAAAACCCACTGATCTGTTTTTTCGAGTCGTTCGCGTTTAGAGGTTATACGTTAATCATTTTGTACCAAACTAAAATTTATTGCGCACACAATACAAACCTAATTACAATTGTGAACCAGTTTTTTTTTTTTTTTTTTTTTTTTTTTTTTTTTTTTTTTTTTTTTACGAGTCGTTCACCAAACTCGTCCCCATTTAGATTTAGGCGTTTTTCTTGAAGTTGAGGCTAACCTCATCCTCAATTTCTAGGGGACCATCAACATAGTGTTTGACCCGGTGGCCATTCACTTTAAAAATATCACCCTTCCCGTTCTCCATTTCGACTGTACCATAAGGGTACACCTTTCTAACAACAAACGGTCCCGTCCATCGAGACTTAAGCTTTCCGGGTGATAACTTGAAACGGGAATTATAAACAAGGACACGATCGCCTTCCATGAATTCCTTTGGACGTTTCAATCTTTTGTCGTGCCATTGTTTGGTTTTTTTCTTGTAAATTAGAGAGTTGTCATAGGCTTCAAGCCTCAACTCGTCTAATTCATTTAGTTGGGTCAAACGTAACCGACCCGCTTCTTGGTAATCCAAATTGCATGCCCTTAGCGCCCAATGTGCTTTATGTTCAATCTCCAATGGGAGATGGCATGCTTTTCCGTATACCATACGGAAAGGAGTTGTTCCAATCGGTATTTTGTAGGCCGTGCGAAAAGCCCACAATGCATCGTTTAACTTGGTTGACCACTCTTTGGGATTGGCACCAACGGTCTTTTCAAGTATGCGTTTTAATGACCGGTTGGTGTTTTCTACTTGCCCACTCGTTTGGGGATGATAAGATGTCGAAATTTTATGGATTACTCCATATCTTTTCAACACCTTTTCCAATTGCTTATTGCAAAAGTGGGTGCCCCGGTCACTTATAAGAGCTTTTGGTGTGCCGAACCTAGAGAAAAGTTCCATCAAAAAGTTTACCACTACTCGGCCATCATTTGTTGGTAGAGGTTTTGCCTCCGCCCATTTAGAAACATAATCTATGGCGACAAGTATGTAGAGGTAAGAATGAGATTTTGGAAAGGGGCCCATAAAGTCAATTCCCCAAACATCGAACACCTCGCATACTTGGATGCTTTGTTGAGGCATTTCATCCCGTTTAGTTATTTGACCGGCCCGTTGGCACGCGTCACAAGCCTTACAAACAGCGTAGGCATCTTTGAATATTGTAGGCCAATAGAAACCGGCCTCATAAACTTTCTTCCCCGTGATTTGGGGACCAAAGTGCCCACCTGTTGGACCAAGGTGACAGTCAAGTAGAATTTCGGTGCATTCCTTTCCTGAAACACACCGACGGATTATCCCATCGGGACACTGTTTAAAGAGATATGGGTGTTCCCAAAAATAGTATTTTAAGTCACTAAAGAATTTCTTTCTTTTCTGGTGTGACATACCGGTTTCTAGGAATCCACCCGCAAGATAGTTGGCAATGTCTACAAACCATGGATCATTAATTTTCTCAACTCTCATGAGATTTTCATCAGGAAAATTATCTTGGATAACGGTCTCATGTAGAACCCCAAGATTCGGGTTCTCAAGTCGAGAAAGGTGATCGGCAGCTAGGTTTTCGGCACCCTTTTTATCTTTTATATCGATGTCGAATTCTTGCAAAAGCAAGACCCAACGTATTAAACGGGGTTTAGCATCTTGCTTAGAAAGCAAGTACTTTAATGCCGAGTGGTCTGTGTAGACAACCGTCTTTGCTAGCACTAAATAGGATCGGAATTTGTCAAACGAAAAGACGATTGCAAGGAGTTCCTTCTCGGTGGTAGTGTAATTAAGTTGGGCTCCTTGCAGTGTCTTACTAGCATAGTAAATGGGCTTGAAATGTTTTTCTATTCTTTGCCCCAAGACGGTACCAATAGCAAAGTCACTGGCGTCACACATAAGTTCGAATGGTATTGACCAATTCGGCGATATGAGAATTGGTGACTGCGTGAGCTTTGCTTTAAGAAGATTAAAGGCGGTAAGACACTCGTCCGTAAAGACGAATGGAGCGTCCTTCTCAAGAAGTTTGTTCATGGGGGTTGCAATTTTGGAAAAATCTTTAATGAACCGCCGGTAAAAACCGGCGTGCCCCAGAAAACTTCTAACACCTTTCACATTCGTTGGTGGTGGTAATTTGGCTATTACTTCCACTTTAGCCCGATCCACCTCAAGACCTGCACAAGAAATTTTATGACCCAATACAATTCCCTATTTTACCATAAAATGGCATTTTTCCCAGTTTAGTACAAGATTTGATTCTTCACACCTAATCAACATACGCTCAAGATTTTTAAGACATGAGTTAAAAGAATCACCGAAGACTGAGAAGTCATCCATGAATACTTCCATAAAGTCTTCAATCATGTCATGAAAAATAGCTACCATGCACCTTTGGAAGGTAGCAGGAGCATTGCATAAGCCAAAAGGCATACGCCGATAGGAGAAAGTACCATAAGGACATGTAAAGGTCGTTTTCTCTTGGTCCTCGGGTGCTATAGGGATTTGGAAATATCCCGAGAAACCATCAAGAAAACAATAAAAATTCTTTCCCGCTAATCTTTCCAACATTTGATCAATGTAAGGAAGGAGAAAATGGTCTTTTCGGGTAGCATCATTTAATTTCCTGTAGTCAATGCATACCCTCCAACCCGTGATAGTCCTGGTAGAAATTAATTGGTCGTTTTCATTTGTGACAACGGTCATGCCACCCTTTTTGGGCACGCATTGGACCGGACTCACCCAAGGACTATCCGAAATTGGATAAATAAGACCCGCATCTAGGAGTTTTACAATCTCCTTCTTAACAACTTCTTGCATATTGGGGTTGAGTCGCCTTTGTCTTTGTACACACGGCTTATAGTTATCTTCCATTAATATCTTATGTGTACAATAAGAGGGACTTATACCCTTGATGTCATGAATTTTCCATGCTAGAGCCGTTTTATGGGCTTTTAACATGGAAACAAGCTTAGATTTCTCACTTACAGAGAGTTCGGATGAAATGATCACCGGGAGAGTAGAACCTTCTTGTAGGTAAGCATATTCCAAGTAATTTGGAAGTGGCTTTAGTTCCAAAACGGGAGGTTCTTCAATCGATGTTTTACATCGGTATTCATTCCCTAAATCCAACTTTCTGTACTCTTCATCATTTGGCTCATACCCGTTAGCCATCAAAGTGGTCAACATCTCCACTTCTTCCACCATTGTTTCATCATCACCTTCCGCAAAAATGCATTCTCCTGTACCTTTCAATTCTGGAAATTCCTGCAATAACTCCGAATACGTGTCTACGGTTTGCAAATAATAACATTGATCATCAGTAGACTCGGGGTATTGCAAGGCATGGTCAACGGAAAAGGTAACCTTCATATCCTCAATACTAAGGGTCAATTTCTGCCCATGAACATCTATCATAGCTCTAGCGGTATTGAGGAAAGGTCGACCTAATATAAGAGGCACACGTGTGTCCTCCTCCATATCTAGAATTACAAAATCAGCCGAAAATACTAGGGTACCTACTTTTACTAACATATTCTCTAAAATTCCATGAGGGAATTTAACAGAGCGGTCTGCTAGTTGGATTGCCATTCGAGTTGGTTTCAGTTCCCCAGGGTTTAGCTTAACATATAATGAATAAGGCATTAAATTTATGCTAGCCCCTAAATCCGCTAATGCTTTAATGCATTCCAAATCTCCCAGGAGACATGGTATGGTAAAACTTCCAGGATCAGCTAGCTTTTTCGGTATTTTGTTCATCAAAATTGCTGAACAATTAGCATTCATGGTGACAGATGAAAGTTCCTCCATTTTCTTCCGATTAGTAAGTAAGTCTTTTAAAAACTTAGCATACTTGGGCATACCTGAGATTACATCAATGAAAGGCATGTTTATGTTAATTTGTTTAAACATATCTAGGAATTTTGACCTTTCGGCCTCTAGCCTCTCTTGTTGTTGTTTTCTTGGGTATGGGAGCGGTGGTTGATATGGTTTCACTACGGGTTTTTCCCGTTCTTCCTTTTCAACCACTTTTTCTGGCTCCTTAACCGGTTCATCATTTTGGTTCAATGGAACCCTGAAATCAGAATTTTCGGGCATTTTTGGAGCATCGTATGCTAGACCACTCCGTGTGGTGATAACATTTGCGTGCTCATTTCGTGGGTTTTTACTGGTATCGCCCGGTAAACTACCTGGTTTCCTCTCGCTCAGTAAATTGGCTAAACCACTCATTTGTTTTTCTAAATTTTGAATTGATGCTTGTTGGTTTCTAAATTGATGTTCGTTTTTCTCGTTGGTTTGGTTTATATTTGTGACAAGCTGAGTTTGTGATGTAATTAACTTTTCCAACATACTCTCTAAATTTGACTTTTTCTCTTCCTGTTGGGGTTTTTGGTAAAAACCCGGAGTTTGTTGTTGGAACCCACTACTTGACCCTTGTTGAAAATTGAAAGTTTGACCTTGAGGGTTGTAGGGGTTGTTAAAGTTCCGGTTAAATTGGGCTCTTCCCTGAAACTGGTTATTATTTCTTTGGCTTATGAAAGCCAATTCTTCTTTTTGAGCCATGGTTAACCCGGCATCACAATCTTTTCCTAAGTGGAGACCTCCACAGAATTCACAACCTACTTTCATACTATGGATTTCCTTGGTGATTTTGTCCATGTTTCGGACAACACCATCTATTTTTACACCTAGGGAGCTTAAGTCATCATAAGCACCGGCGCTTTGGACTTGAGCATTTCGAGTAATTGGGCGTTCTTGATGCCACTCATGAGAATAATCGGCTAGTTTCTCGATTATCTCATAGGCCTCTTGCTCGGTTTTGTCCATAAGAGAACCACCGGCCGCTTGGTCAATTGAAATTCGGGTTGCTACATCACAACCTTTGTAAAAGATTTGGACCTTTTGAAAGGTATCCAAACCATGGTTTGGACAACCTCTTAGCATTTTGGAAAATCGATTCCATGCTTCGTACAGGGTTTCCATCGGCTTTTGATAGAATTGGGTAATTTCGTGTTGGAGTCTCGCGGACTTGGATGCTGGAAAATATTTCTTAAGAAATTTTTCCAACATACCATCCCACGTTTCTATCGTAGCCTCGGCCAATGAGTCTAACCAACTTCGTGCTTCCCCTTGGAGTGTCCAAGGGAAAAGTCTTAATAATATGGCCTGGTCAGTTTCTGGTTTAAGTTTAAATAGAAGACATATCTCTTGAAAGAGACGAATATGTTCGTTTGCATCTTCATTCGGACCACCACCAAATTGACACCTGTTATTAATCATTTGAAGAATAGGTCCTTTTATTTCAAAAGTTACCTCACCAGTAGGTGGAGTAATAGCACTACCTTGTCCGGTCCGGGTTGCTTTCATCTTTGCTGCCATTGATTGTCGTGGTACCAACGGTCTTTCTCCTTCCATTTCAAAATTTGGGGGTTGAACGGGTTTACCAAAGTCTGAATATCGAGGCTTGGTCGTACTTGATTCTGAATCAAAGGTTTCTTGCTTTGATGAAGATTTAAAAATTTCAAGTACTTCTTTTGAAATCCTACCAAGCTTTCTATCAGGTTCTGTAAACGGTGTAAGTAATGGAGATTCTGAACTTCGGGTATGTGGCATATGCGACCTATAAACTGTCAATCACACAACTAACAAAAATTATTAAACATACCGATTCTATAAGTTTAACAATCAAAGATTATTAAAAATTTAAAATAATTAAGAAACTACTTAATCACAAATCAGTTAAAAATTCTATTTTGACACAAAACTGTTCCCGGCAGCGGCGCCAAAAACTTGATGTGCGAAAAGTGGTATATGAATTATCGTATGGAAAATACCGGTTTTAGAGATTGCTACACACTAACGGGCAGTGTACCCGATCGTGTAGTAGTATAGTAACTGGTTTAGTTCCGTGTATCGTTCCAAGGACAGTTATATCAGTCAAACTAGAATTAGAAACTATATTATGATTAACTAAGTGAATGAAAGTTAAAAGTACAAGTTTTATGTTTTGGTGGCTATTTAACGATTTAGTCAAATCAAAGAAGGTTAAATGTAAAAACAATATTTTTGTCTTTTAAGTTTATGAAATGATAATAAGTGCAAATAAAGCAAGTAAGATAGTTTTGAATTAAATCAAAGAGATGAAATGTTTATCTAGATATTTTACCCTCGGTATTGGATGTATTTTTAGATATTAAGTCCTGATTGAATAATTATGTGTGTAGTTATCTAATAGGTTCACTAAGAGTTCTCTCGGATAAACACGCAAATACAATAACAAGATCAAGGGTTCCCTTTTCACTATGGTTCTTGTATTTGTAATCAAATAACTATAAGCATGCTAATCACCTAAATCGACTCGCCAAAATTTCTCTTTAGCAAGTACTCAAACTAGAATTACTAAGCGAGGGTTCCCTATTACTTAGACCTTTTCATTTGTGACTAGTTGATCAACAAGATCAAAGACTTGAATAACAATTGTCTTTGCGTTCGCTCTACACAATTCATTCCTATTTTGTTTAATCGTTTTAATCTAGTTTACCCCCTTGGTCCGGTTTAGCAAACAATCAATCTAAGACAAGTTGATTGTAAATCAATATGATACATCAACAAGAGTTCTCTTTATCAACAACATATCAATTAACTAGATACAAATGATTTTAACAACAATAAGCATGGTTCTTAATTCACGCTTCAATCTATCACGCATAATACATTCAATCAATAAGATTACATCCAATACCTTGGTTATTAATCTAGACAAACATTATAGAAACTAGCCAACAATCATGGTAACAGACAACAATACAATCAAATTATTAACTGAAATCATTGCTGAGAACAAGTAAATAACCTACAAGAACAAGAGTTCTTGGATGAAGAAGGTTCTGATGGATGATGCCTTGATGTTGAGCCTCTTCAAAGAGGTTGGAGTTCTCCAATTTGCTCCTGAAAATCGCCTCTAAACTCTCTGGTTCGTATTCTGATGAAACAGTCTCTAAAAAACTGAAGTTTTAAAGTGGAGAGAGTAGGTAAAAAGCCAAAAAGTCGGCTACACCTACTACGGGACGTCGTCCCAAAGGGCAGGACGGCGTCCCGGTATAAAGGGCTAGACGGCGTCCCAATTTCCGAGATGGCGTCCCGATTTGAAAGACAGGACGGCGTCCCACCTTCCAGGACGGCGTCCTGTTGTGCTGATTTTGACTGTTTCGTTTTCTTTTCAATATTACTTCATTTTAGAGTGCTATCTTGACCCTAACTCGTATCGGGATCAACCAATGTCATAAATCATCAAAATTCTTTATAAATCATTCTTCCGATACAAATTTGTACATCTTGGCCTATAGCTTGTAGAACACCTTCATCATCTTCGATTCTAGAGCGTTTTTAGTGATATTGCGATAGATATATATGATGTTATTGAGCAATATCAGGGTCACTGTGCTGTTAACTGTCAACAGCGTTGGAAAACACCAAAAAGAAAATCTGACACTGAAAAGAAAACTACACACTATGCTTCTAGTTCCAGTTCCATAGGTACTTCAAGTAATAGTTCAAAAGGTTTTTATAAACCAAAGTCAAATTCTATTGCTAATTCATCCACAAGGGTACAGTCAGGTGTGAATAAAATTTTTCAAACGAATGACTATTATGAGAAATCTGTTGGTAAACGTACCGTTTGGAAGCCTAAAACCGAGACAAAGGTTGTTGACAAGTCCAATGATCCATCGGGATCAAAGGGTCAATGGATGGATGTGCAAGTTATTGGTGTTGATGGGAAACCCACTGCCATTCGGGCATGGGTGTCCATCTCAAACTAACTTCTTTTCTTGTTGTGCAGGTCGCCTACGATCCGAGTAGAAATACCTGGATTGTTGATAGTGGGGCGTCCCGGCACATGACAGGAAATATGTCCTTACTTTCTAATGTCAAATCAGTAAATGGAGGATCTGTTTCTTTTGCAGGAGATGAAGGAGGTTTTATTACAGCTCAGGGTGTGATTGCTAATGCTAATGTTAGTTTTGATAAAGTGAATTTTGTGAAGCAGATGTCAAATAATCTGCTGTCAGTTTCGCAAGTAGCAGATAAAAAGCATAAGGTTGCCTTTGATGATCAAAGATGCTACATTTTGAAGAAAGAGTATGTAATACCGGAAGAGATGATTCTTATGACAGCTCCCAGAAATAAAGATTTGTATATTTTGGATATGTCAACAGCCCATGTTAAAGCTGCAACAGGTCATCAAGCTTTCATATCCAAAGCTACAGAACAAGAATCAATTTCATGGCACAAGCGTATGGGTCATTTGAGCTTGAGAAAGATGAACAATCTTGTTCATAATAATATGATTGAGGGAGTAAATGTTAAGAGTTTTCAAATTCCTGAAGGATGTCTTCCGTGTAAGAAAGGGAAACAGACTAAAAAGTCACATGCAACAAAGAAACATCATTCAATTGTTGTTCCTCTAGAGTTGTTACATATGGATCTCTTTGGTCCGATTAATCGAACAAGCATCTCTGGAGATTCATATTGTTTGGTAGTGACTGATGAATACTCACGATACTCTTGGGTAGTGATGTTAAAGAAGAAGTCTGACACGTTTGACAATATAAAGTTGTTGTTTTTGAAGCTGGAATCTTTGTACAAGTTAAAGGTTAGGAAGACTCGAACAGATAATGGTACTGAATTCAAGAATCAGCAGATGGAGAGTTTCTGCAATGAGAAAGGCATTCAACAATAGTTCAGTCCAGCTTATACTCCGCAATCAAATGATGTTGCTGAAAGACATAACAGAACGTTAATTGAAACTGCGAGAACTATGTTAGCCGACTCAAGTTTACCGGTTAACTTCTGGAGTGAAGCTGTGGCTACAGCATGTTATACAATGAACCGATTGTTAGTAGTCAAGAGACATGGAAAGACTTGCTATGAATTGCTACATAAAAGGAAGCCTAACATTAAACATTTCGAACCCTTTGGTGCACCGTGTTCAATCATGATACGAGATACTGGAGGAAAATTTAATCCTAAGGCTGTTCCTGGTATATTTCTTGGTTATGGGAATCCAAACAAAAGAGTTTTCAACACTGTATCTAAACGTGTTGAAGAACATTTCGAAGTAGATGTTCAAAGAAATGCTGCTATTCCTGCTGGGAAAGGTTTTTCATGGCAGTTTGATTATGAAAATTTGTTTGATTCTTTTGGTCTTCCGTCTGTTGCTACTGATGATGAAGTTATTGCAAGATTACTGAATGAAATGCAGACGTCTCCATCACAAATGGTTCCGAAATCTCAAACGGCACCACAACATCACCCAGTGCCGCAACAACAACTTGTTCAAGATGATGAAGAATCCGGTGATTATCAAGATGATCCATCTTATGATGGATCTGATTCTGAAGAGGAGTCACAACCTATAGACAGTGGCGAAAGTGTTCATAATCTGCCACAAAATGTAGAAGTTCAGGAAGAACAACCAGAACCTGAAGGTGTTCGTAGATCATCACGAACAGTTGTCCTACCTCGACACTTAGATGATTTTATTGTTGATTCGAAAGGAGTTTCTGGAGCACCATCAAATGATGCCTCAACGTCTGAAAATCAGAAAGCTTCAACTGAGAATGTTATGCAAGCTTTCTATTCTTCACTAAATAAGTCAGGAAAACTCTTCTTACATGCATATTCATGCTTTGTGTGTCAAATTGAACCAAATTCTGTTGAGGAAGCTCTTCTTTATGATGATTGGGTAAATGCCATGCAAGAAGAGCTTTTGCAATTCAAGCATTTAGGAGTATGGAAACTAGCGACTCCGCCTCATGGTTGCAAACCTTATGGGCTTCGATGGGTATGGAAGAATAAAAAAGACGAGCAAGGTATTGTAATTCGAAATAAAGCTAGATTGGTTGTGAAGGGATATCAGCAGATCCCTGATATAGATTATGATGAAGTATTTGCACCAGTGGCTAGACTTGAGGCAATTCGAATATTTTTGGCATTCGCATCTTTTAAAGGCTTCAAGGTCTATCAAATGGATGTCAAAAGCGCCTTTTTGTACGGGACTCTCAATGAGACCGTGTTTGTTAAACAACCACCGGGTTTTACAGATCCACACTCTCCAGAAAAGGTATATCATCTAGAAAAAGCACTGTATGGGCTTCATCAAGCTCCAAGAGCGTGGTATGGTACGTTGTCCAACTATATGATTGATAATGGTTTCAGAAGAGGTGTCATCGATCAGACACTTTTCATCAAAGAAAAGGGCAAGCATATAATGCTAGTACAGGTGTACGTGGATGATATTATCTTTGGATCTACAGATAAGACGATGGTGGATGATTTTGAGGAGGTAATGCAGAAACGGTTCAAGATGAGTTCAATGGGAACTATCAAATTCTTCTTTGGTATTCAGGTTGTACAAACAAATCAGGGTATCTTTTTACATCAGACAAAATATGTATCAGATATTCTGAAAAGATTCAAAATGGAGGATGAGCGTCCTGCAAGGACGCCGCTATCGGTGAATAACGGGATTACACCGGATAAGGAAGGTGATAAGGTTGATCAAACCTTATATAGAGCCATCATTGGTTCGTTGATGTATCTAACAGCGTCTCGCCCTGATATCATGTTCGCAGTTTGTTTATGTGCTCGCTATCAAGCAAATTCGAATGTACATCATTTGCTTGTGGTGAAAAAGATTATGCGTTATTTAAAGCAAACTCCGAATTTGGGCCTATGGTATCCCTGTGATAATGATTTTGTACTGACGGCTTATAGTGATTCCGACTATGGTGGATGCAAGAAAGATTTTAAGTCAACATCAGGAGGTTGTCAATTCCTTGGAATCAGACTAGTTACATGGCAGTGCAAGAAGCAGACAGCAGTGGCCTTGTCCACTTGTGAAGCTGAATACATTGCTGCAGCAAGCTGTGCATCTCAGGTTGTGTGGATACAACAGCAGCTTCGTGACTACGGTTTGCATATTTCTAACACTCCTATTTTTGTTGATAATACTGCTGCCATAGCTGTTACGAAAAATCCTGTGAATCACTCTAAGACCAAACACATAGGGATTAAATATCATTTTATTCGAGACTGTTATGAGAAAAGGCTAATTGATGTTATCCAAATTGGCACAACTACGCAAAGGGCTGATCTTTTCACAAAAGCTTTTGATAAACCGCGTTTTGATTTGTTGTTAACTGAGTTAAGTGTCAAAATATTGTCAGATGTCGTTCCTGACGAAGAGACCAACGAGTAACTTCATTTTATGTGTTCTGCTTGCATAGCTGTATATACTGTGTGGTTATATTTCTTTTCTTTCTGATTGTTTCTGTGTGCTTAAAATCCAAAAACCAAAAAGATTTTAGATTTTTAGCATTTTAGGGGGAGTAATGAATGCAACATCAGATATTCAGAAAATAAAAAAAAAACGAGTTTGATCTATATAAAAATGGGATACGGACTTAATCATAGAATGAGATGATCATAATCACAATCATGTAAATATCTTGATAAGGAACTCATGGAAAGGTTTACAGCGGTTGAGGGTAGTCACTTAATTACCACAGGTGCATACTTTAAAGAAAATTGTTGAGGAAATCAACAAAAGGTGAGGGTATCCCCTATCATGACGTATAATCTAGAAACACATGATGTAGAATATCCCCAAGCAAATTCCAAATTGCTGCACCATTGAGTCTCACGACTAATTGGGATATTCAAGCGATCAATAAGCGTTAAAAATGTTCTAATTGACTATGCATACCGACTTCTATCAAACTTTAATTCTTGAATCGTACCTAAACTCCAAAATAGTAAGTTTATCTCAATAAGAGTGTCTTTCCTGTGAACGGGTTGAAAAGTGTGGTTCTATATTACAGACAGTCCATGAATGAATGATTTAAGTTAATTGATACACAAATGAAGAAAAGAGATCTTCATCGCAAGGAAGTCAATTCGAGAACTAAATCAAAGTCAAGACTGCAATGTGTTGTTTAAAAAAAAAAAAAAAAGGCACATTGCATATCAAGTTATTATATCATGAAAACAGAAGTGAAATCATGGAAGACGAAAATATCAAGGTTAAGATAATGATGAAATCAAGAAGAGAAGTCTTTGCAAGAATACAAATGAGTGTGAAGATTACCAAGAAAAACTTAAATCATTCATACTTCAACAAAACCATTCTATTGGACTTATTATCATTGTCTGTGATATGGGACTGTACCCATTAAGGCCTAGACAGCGAAAGATGTTTTCAGAGAGATATTCTGAATACTCACTTATTAAGAAAGCTACGTCTTTCATTCCATTTCCTCCAATAACTTTAATAATAAAGAAGGAATGAAGATTGATAGCAGTTGGTTGATTGCACGATTGATAGTGTAGCGACCCCGACAAATCGTCAAGTGACGGCGTCGTCTACGTAGGTCCCATTGCATGGTCATAAGTCTTTAAGACAAAGTTTGACCAAAATATGTCTCCTTCATTTCAAAATAAAGATTGTTCCCAAAGTTTACAAGAATTGTTCAACCAAAAGTTAAGTTACAAGGTTATAAGTACAAAGGAAATCTAGGCGACACGGTTTAAAGTAAAGTCATAAGACGCTCCATGAAAAGCATGTATACTCGACATCCAAAGCAAGTATCAAATAATGAGCGGAAGCATGTTTCACATATCGTGTAAGACCTGAGAAAAACATAGAAATCTGTCAACGAAAACGTTGGTGAAATCATAGGTTTAAGTAAGTATGTGAGTAAAAGTAAAGTAAGCCGAACCACAAGATTTGTAAAGTTGAAATAATAGTAATACATTCTAAAGTTAATATTCACGAGCACCCAATTATCAAAGCTTAACATTCCGTCCGTTGAATACCCCATTAATTAGTGCTAGAACAACACTGTTTCTCGAAAATATATTTCATCCGTAGACGGTAGCGAACCGTCAAAGATGAGGGTTGTCAAACCCATATGACCATACAACATAAGTTCACGCCTACACTTACACCCTGCAAATGTAACTAATGATAATTGAATTGAGGATTTTGTTCTAAACTCGTATGTAGAATGTTTGTTTTCCCGTTCTTGTGTTCACTTAGTTCAAAAGAATCGTTTATGTTTTCTCATCCCAAAAGTAAGTTCAAATGAGTAAAAAGTGGGACTATGATCTCACCTTGAGTGCAAGAGTTAATAAAGTACTTCAACAAGTAAACGCGTGCAAAGACAAAGCTAGTCTTGACCTAAACATATAGGTTATATCAATAACGGTAAACACGATAGGTCAAAGATGTTCAATTAGTCCTATGGCTCGTTACGACTCGATTATGTAGCATGTGAAATCAAATTGTCAAGTTTCATGCAAGGTACAAGTATATAAACAAGTTAGGAAGGTTGCATAATCATTTGGTCAAGTTTGACAAAAAGTCAAACTTTGGTCGGTCAAAGTCAACAAAAAAGTCAACACGTTCGGGTCGGGTCCCGAACTATTTTTCTGAGGTTTTTAATCATGTATGAGCATGTTAGGACAAGTTACATGTGAGTCGGAGGTGCGTAGCATAGCAAACATTATTCGAAAATTGACAAAGTTGGACAGACCATAATGGCGCGCCGCGCGGGTATATGGCGCGCCGCGCCATTACCTGTGCAGAGAGTTCTGGCAGTTTTTAAGTTTTATGCACGAACCTAACTTCAAACAATCACCATTTATGATCCGCAAACAATCAAGACAAGTATCTTATACCGTTGGGAAGGTAATTTGACGAGGAATACAACTAAGCACTTATGGTCCAACAATAACATCATTTACAATAGCCGAAAACTCATCAAGCGAACAATAAAAGTCCATTTTCAAAGTTTCAAGTTCATCAATTGCATTTTGAGTTTCGGGAAACCAATTCACACATATGATATGCCGTTTTGAAGGTAATGAAGCACACATTACTACTAAACACTAACAATTAACATTCCATGACATTCAAGCTTCCAAAAATTCATGTCAAGAACTATCAAACCCTAGTCAAACATCTCAACATCAATAATCATGTTTTTGAAGTTTTCTTAATCAACCTACACATCAAATTGAAGCTAATGATGCTAGTAACACATTTAATACATGAACTTTAACAATTAAACAACTTTTAATCATCCAAAATCAAAGATTAAGTAAGCAATTTTCATATTCAAGCTAGTTACACCAAAAACAACAAATCGAGCATACAAATTACATACACAACATCACAATGAGCCATAGACACTAATTAACACACTTTTAAGTCAAGAACATGAATTTAAAGAAATCTAGTGATTTAGAAATGTTACCCAAATGTGATGAAATTGGTACCAAATCGAAGAGGATGAAGAGAGGATCACGAATATATAATTTGTTTTGATGTTTGATTGCTTGAATGGAAATAGATGATGAATTTAGTGAATGGGTGTTTTGAGTTCAAAAATGGTGGAGAGAAAAGAAGGAAGAAAGTGGGAGGTGAAATGAGTGGATAAGAGGAGGTGTTGACCATTTGACCTAGTCAAATGTTTGGCACCTTGGCGAAACTAGTCCCTCAAGTTTGTTGTCGGGTGCGGGAATTAACCAAACGAAATATTTTAAAACGTTAGAGTAAACGAGTGATGTTATAATTAAATAACGAGAATATTATGAACGTTAGTTAACGAAAGATGCCAAATTAAATGACGAAAGATATTATTTAAAAAAAAAAGACGGTGTTAAAATAAATTTAACGGAAAAACGCGGGATGTTACATTATCCACACCTCAAAAGAAATTTCGTCCCGAAATTTAGTTGGAAGTAATAGTCGATGTCTCTTACTCGAGACCTAGTGTAGTAACTCTACGAATGATTGAAGGTACTTTCTTGGACATTCCACGAATCCGGATAGTCGGGGTGTTACGTTGTATTAGGGCTTGGTTTTACGATCCACAAGTTCAGCCGGTTTTTCCTATGAGGAGGAGTTTGTCATCAATAGTTGGTGCATCTAGAAGGATTACACGTTCCTGTTCCGTAGGACACGTTTCTAAATTTGTTACACGAAATGTAGGGTAAACGGAAACTTAATTGAGTCGGAAGTTCTAAACGGTAGGAAGCGGTTCCAATACGCCCCAAGGTTTCAAAAGGTTTGATATTGCGGATATAGCCTTTCTCGATTTCCCAAAATGGATTACACCTTTCCAAGGTGCGGTTTCTCAATATTATGCGGTTACACACTGGGATTTGTGAGGTTTTCATCTAAGTTTGGTATAACTCTTCTGGCGACTACGGGTCATCTCGAGCCCTTCTCGGACTTGAACGATCTCAATTGTTGTTTCTTGATGGAGTTTAGATTCGGTGATTTGCTTGCCACATGCTTTGGTTAAATGAATCGGGGTATGACATTAGCGGTCCTATAGGGTTTCGGAAAGTGCGTGTGAACACACGAGTGGTAACTACTGTTGTAAGAGGGATCTACTAAAAGCGACCATGCAAGTTTGAAACATGTCTTTCGAAGACGTAAATCGTTCGTTTGTTCGGTTCGTCTGTTTGTGGGTGGTACGCGGTACTCATGTCTAAGCGGGTCTCCAAGGTTTCTTGTAAAACTAGAGGCGAAACGAGTATTTCGATACGGGATAATTGACAAAGATACTCCGTGTTGGAATAGAATCTCTTAAGATATGTTTGAACAAGTCAGTTAGGGTTCGAAAAAAAAAATGTTCGTTAGGACTATTCACCCTCGTGGCGAATACTAATGTAATATGAGGAATTTCTCTATCCATGGAGAAATGTTACAAGGAGTTTCTTTAAACGGAAATGCGAGCGATAAAGATAGGAGTGAAATGAGGACTTAGAATAGGATGAGCTTGCATCCCGAGGTTGCCATAACGTGCCTCTAGTTGTCAAAAGTTGAAGTCTGAAAGAGAAACGAGATAGTACACGTAGTTGTATAGTTCGGGGTTGAATAATAGTTGGCCGATTATCAGAAACACAAGGGCGTTAAGTCAAAGAAGAGTGAAGTATCGTTGGATTGTGTGTTATCTTAATTTCCAGTAATATCAGACGGTAACGGTGAAATAACAGAGGTATGTAGTGTGGTACGTGATGACGAGAATATTGATCGGATCCACAATTTAGTATTCGAATTCTTCGTGCAAAAT
The DNA here is from genome assembly GCF_046630445.1 of Rutidosis leptorrhynchoides. NCBI lineage: Eukaryota > Viridiplantae > Streptophyta > Magnoliopsida > Asterales > Asteraceae > Rutidosis > Rutidosis leptorrhynchoides. The sequence continues at coordinate 566,820,968 of NC_092336.1, read as the reverse complement.
AACGAATTTTAGTTACGTTGATTTTGAGTCGGGAGAGTATGCCTTTCGGCGTTCAAGTAGAAATATTTCCATATTTGAGTTCCACCTGGTGCTATACGAATTAAGCTAGCAAGGTTGGTGTGAATAATCACGTTCAAGATTCGGGCACGTAGAGGTTTAGATTTCTACCTTAATGAGTTATCGAGGGTAAAGAACGAGCATCACGAGAAAAAGTCGAAAATGAATCTGCGGTAAGTCTGAGTCATGAGAGTTTCCTGATTACATGTGTCTTGATTTGGAGATTGATTGTAATGCCTCGACCATTAACATCATGGTCTAGAAAATTGGACTTCGTTCCACAAAAATTCCCACTCGGAGAATTTGGTATAGAGTTGCTCTTTTCTCAAAAGTTCGAGCGTAAGATGGTGATGTTGCGCGTTTTCTTCTTTGCTTGAATAGGTTAAGATTTGTCTATAAATACGATAACGGATTCGTCTATGAAAAATTTGCATACGCGGTTTAGGAGGTTCATGAATACGGGCAGAGTCCTAAATAAATCGAATGGTACTAAGAGAGATTTACAACTAACGTTGCGAGTTTGGAAAAATGGCTTAGGAGACATCGTCTCCCTTAACCCCCAATTGATGATAACCGGAACGGAGGTCGTTTTGGAATACACACGGGATTCATGCAAGAAATCATGAGGTCATGGATGCGAGGGAGAGGGTATCGGTTTCCAACCGAAAATTACTCAGTTCACAATAATCTATACAAGATGATGGGGAAACATTTTTTTTTTTTTTTTTTTTTTTTTTTTTTTTTTAACGAATAGGTTCCGAGCTCCCTAGTTCTAGTCAAGTCAAAAGTCTTAACGTATATCCTCCAATAAAATTTATAGGCACACAATATTTTCCGTTGGTCACTTAAATTGCCTAAGTAGTGTCTAGGGGAAAAAGGTGAAGTGCAAAGAGTATGAGTCAGAGCCTTGTTTATAAAACGTCTAACGGTAACCGAATCGAATAAACATGAAACGTGAGAATTTCGAGAAGAAACATACCCGTGACTAGTCCATCGTCGTCTCGGGCATCCTAGGCGTTGATGTTGAAAGTTTAACGGCGTGCGTTGGGGTTGATTTTCTTATTTGGGCATTCATTCCTAAAATGACCCGTTTGGCCACATGCGTAGCAAGTGACCGACTTTTGTGTGTTGGGTCCCTTTCGAGGGACGGGGGTGGCACTTCCACAATGTTTGTCGATGTGACCACTTCCTTAGCGCCGGTGGCGAAACCTGCCACATCCTTCAAAGTGATGCTTGTGGCATTCGTTACAAAAAGGTAGTTTTCCGGCATACCCTTTCTTGTCGCCGGGGAAAAAGGGCTCTTTGGTGAAGTTGTTATTGTTGCGGTTGCTTGATTGGGAGGCTTCCCATTTTCTTTTGTTGTTACTCGGGTGGTTCTCGACCATTGGTGCCGGTGCTTCCATTTCATTCACCGTTTCTAAAGTTTGGCGGGCCTTGGTTAAAGCCTCTTGTATGTTAGTGGGTTGGGATGCCATTACCCCGTGTTGAATGCTCTTAGAGAGGCCATCCATGTAAAGTTCGACTCTTAGGGATTCGGGAGTCATGAGATTTGGACACATTGAGACTAGTTCGGTGAACCGTTGATTATAAGTTCCGAGGTCATTCCCGACCGTTTTTAAATTCCTTAGACCCTGTTCGAGCCTTCGAGTCTCGTCGCGCAGAAAATATTCGGTGATCATTCTTTCTCTTAATTCGGTCCATGAGAGTGTGTGGGCTTCATCAATACCCACCGATTGTACGTACTTGTTCCACCACGAAAGAGCAATGCCGGTGAAAGTGAGGGTGGAAAACTTGACCTTATCTTGGTCTCGACAACCGCTTGTGTTAAAAACGGTCTCCATTTGTTCAAACCATCGGGTGAGAACAACCGGTCCTCCGGTTCCATCGAAAGTGGGAGGGTTGTACTTCATGAAGTTCTTGTAGGAGCAACCTTCGCTTGAATTACCGGCTCCACGATTGGTGTTGTTGGAAAAGTGATCGGCCACGGCCGTACCCACGGCGGTGGTTATCATTCGTTGAAGAGCTTGTTCTAGAGTTTCGAGAGGGGTATTGTGTTGACCTTGGGGAGCCATTGTTCCTTCATGACACAAGAATATCGTTGATTAGTATTCTTAACAATACTAACCGTGATATGGAATAAGGATAGAGAGAAAAATTTTCCTTGACTCGCCTTAAATTCTTTATGTCATAATGTCGGAACGTCCATGTGAATCACCGTAATATAATCCCGGAAATTATATTACCCTGATTCTCATGTGCATTTAACATTACTTCATAAAGTCAAGGTGGCGCGTCAACAAAATTTATCAACGTAAGATCAAGATCGAATACGAGTTAGATATGATAGAAGAGTTCGAGTATAAATGCACAAATAGTCAAGTAATTCCTACTTCAGTCTATATGCCGGTTGTAGTCTAGATTCACCTATGTACCCTATGACTCGGGGTGGACACAAATGAACTCTAAATCCCTACAACCAAAGCTCTGATACCACTTGTAGCGACCCCGACAAATCGTCAAGTGACGGCGTCGTCTACGTAGGTCCCATTGCATGGTCATAAGTCTTTAAGACAAAGTTTGACCAAAATATGTCGCCTTCATTTCAAAATAAAGATTGTTCCCAAAGTTTACAAGAATTGTTCAACCAAAAGTTAAGTTACAAGGTTATAAGTACAAAGGAAATCTAGGCGACACGGTTTAAAGTAAAGTCATAAGACGCTCCATGAAAAGCATGTATACTCGACATCCAAAGCAAGTATCAAATAATGAGCGGAAGCATGTTTCACATATCGTGTAAGACCTGAGAAAAACATAGAAATCTGTCAACGAAAACGTTGGTGAAATCATAGGTTTAAGTAAGTATGTGAGTAAAAGTAAAGTAAGCCGAACCACAAGATTTGTAAAGTTGAAATAATAGTAATACATTCTAAAGTTAATATTCACGAGCACCCAATTATCAAAGCTTAACATTCCGTCCGTTGAATACCCCATTAATTAGTTCTAGAACAACACTGTTTCTCGAAAATATATTTCATCCGTAGACGGTAGCGAACCGTCAAAGATGAGGGTTGTCAAACCCATATGGCCATACAACATAAGTTCAAGCCTACACTTACACCCTGCAAATGTAACTAATGATAATTGAATTGAGGATTTTGTTCTAAACTCGTATGTAGAATGTTTGTTTTCCCGTTCTTGTGTTCACTTAGTTCAAAAGAATCGTTTATGTTTTCTCATCCCAAAAGTAAGTTCAAATGAGTAAAAAGTGGGACTATGATCTCACCTTGAGTGCAAGAGTTAATAAAGTACTTCAACAAGTAAACGCGTGCAAAGACAAAGCTAGTCTTGACCTAAACATATAGGTTATATCAATAACGGTAAACACGATAGGTCAAAGATGTTCAATTAGTCCTATGACTCGTTACGACTCGATTATGTAGCATGTGAAATCAAATTGTCAAGTTTCATGCAAGGTACAAGTATATAAACAAGTTAGGAAGGTTGCATAATCATTTGGTCAAGTTTGACAAAAAGTCAAACTTTGGTCGGTCAAAGTCAACGAAAAAGTCAACACGTTCGGGTCGGGTCCCGAACTATTTTTCTGAGGTTTTTAATCATGTATGAGCATGTTAGGACAAGTTACATGTGAGTAGCATAGCAAACATTATTCGAAAATTGACAAAGTTGGACAGACCATAATGGCGCGCCGCGCGGGTATATGGCGCGCCGCGCCATTACCTGTGCAGAGAGTTCTGGCAGTTTTTAAGTTTTATGCACGAACCTAACTTCAAACAATCACCATTTATGATCCGCAAACAATCAAGACAAGTATCTTATACCGTTGGGAAGGTAATTTGACGAGGAATACAACTAAGCACTTATGGTCCAACAATAACATCATTTACAATAGCCGAAAACTCATCAAGCGAACAATAAAAGTCCATTTTCAAAGTTTCAAGTTCATCAATTGCATTTTGAGTTTCGGGAAACCAATTCACACATATGATATGCCGTTTTGAAGGTAATGAAGCACACATTACTACTAAACACTAACAATTAACATTCCATGACATTCAAGCTTCCAAAAATTCATGTCAAGAACTATCAAACCCTAGTCAAACATCTCAACATCAATAATCATGTTTTTGAAGTTTTCTTAATCAACCTACACATCAAATTGAAGCTAATGATGCTAGTAACACATTTAATACATGAACTTTAACAATTAAACAACTTTTAATCATCCAAAATCAAAGATTAAGTAAGCAATTTTCATATTCAAGCTAGTTACACCAAAAACAACAAATCGAGCATACAAATTACATACACAACATCACAATGAGCCATAGACACTAATTAACACACTTTTAAGTCAAGAACATGAATTTAAAGAAATCTAGTGATTTAGAAATGTTACCCAAATGTGATGAAATTGGTACCAAATCGAAGAGGATGAAGAGAGGATCACGAATATATAATTTGTTTTGATGTTTGATTGCTTGAATGGAAATAGATGATGAATTTAGTGAATGGGTGTTTTGAGTTCAAAAATGGTGGAGAGAAAAGAAGGAAGAAAGTGGGAGGTGAAATGAGTGGATAAGAGGAGGTGTTGACCATTTGACCTAGTCAAATGTTTGGCACCTTGGCGAAACTAGTCCCTCAAGTTTGTTGTCGGGTGCGGGAATTAACCAAACGAAATATTTTAAAACGTTAGAGTAAACGAGTGATGTTATAATTAAATAACGAGAATATTATGAACGTTAGTTAACGAAAGATGCCAAATTAAATGACGAAAGATATTATTTAAAAAAAAAAGACGGTGTTAAAATAAATTTAACGGAAAAACGCGGGATGTTACAGATAGAATATTGAATATACTATGAGATCCATCAGAATCATATGAATTGAAAAGTATACGTTACAATAGAAGCTAATGGCTGACAGGGATATTCCAAAATTACTATGAGAATCTTCCTGTTCAATTAGACCTATCGTATGTGCTTGTGGTAACGGAAAGCGTCAATAGACTTGTGCTCAATTGACTACCTAATAAATCGTGCGATCTCAAATGATGTCTAAGTCAATGATTGAATCTAACATAGCAATATGTTAATGTAATTAATTAACTTGATCATCAAAATGTCTAAGAGGAAACTCTGTAAATGTTTAATGAATCTAGAAACCATGTTAAAATCTTTTCTCTGTTATTGTTTGCTTTTACTTGTGAAATTTTGTGTACATACTGTTGTCTGAATGTTAATTGAACATGTATACATTTTGATAATTTAGCTTCTTTAGGTTTATGACTTACAGAAACTGCTTCCTGTAAATAACATGTTTTATGCCATATAATCTTGGATCTTTCTTAACCTTGATCATTGACTTTCTGACATGAATTGTACTTCATTTGCATTGTTATTGTGAAATGTTTTAAAATCCTAAAAACTACAAAAAGATTTTTCAGTGTGTTGATATTTATTTTGAAAAATACAAAAACATTTTATTTGTTTGCTTATGTGAATATGTGTATATTTCCTTGAAGTTACAAATAGTGTCTCGACGTCAAAAAGAAACGAACTACACATCTCAAATCATAAACTTGTTAAAGTCTTCAAAACGAAAATATTTTGCGTGTAAAATCAGCCAGTGGATGTGAATAGAGGGAATTATCGGGGGTTATGTATCGAAAAATAATTTTTTAATTAGGAGGAGACAGTCGACCGATTTGTACTATAAGTCGGTCGACATTGAACAAAAATCGACCGACTTACTTGCTTGTTACATATGTCGGACGTTTGTTACATATGTCGGTCGTTTGTCACGTGTATCGACCGATTGTCACATATGTCGGTCGACATAACACCAAAGTCGACCGATTGTCGAGCTGAGTATAAAAAGGCCTCAGACGGCCGATTTTCTTTATCTCGTGCGATTGTGTTGATTTACCAAAAATTCGAATTTTTGCAAGGAAGAGTTTTTGATCATGTTTTTCGTATACATCTTTGAATTGTGATTCCAGCGCCGTTAACCAATCTAGGTAATTCTTTTTAAATCGAAAGTTATTGAAGTTTTCGTGTTTACTTTTCTGTTTCGATTCAATATGTGGTGTTTAGGACCTGTAATTGGTAATTGTTGAATAGATAATGTTAATCGGCCTCCTCTGTACATGTATTAGACTTTGATTGAGTCAAAACACCATAAAATCGAAGAATTTATGTTTAGATCTGTGTTTTGCTTCGTTTAATCAGTCGGCCGATTGTCCTTGAAAATCGACCGACTTAGCGTATGTCGGCCGACTTTATAAGTCAATCGATTTACCTGTATGTCAATCGACTGTCCTTGAAAATCGACCGACTTACATTGTATGTCGACCGACTGTTGTTTCCTGTATTTTTTTTAAATTTTTCGATTTAACGCTTTTCGATTATTGTATATATGTTTGTATAGCAGAATAAATGGCTCAACTAGGTAGTCCAGTGAACGAAGACGTACATGAAGAAGAGGTGATTCTGTCCAAGAATCTTCCAGGCCTGACGGCAAGCGAAAATGCCAATCTAGAGGCATGTCTAAACGAGGAAGGACTTGAAGCAAAGGAAGGCTTCGTTGATATTATCAAATTCTTGAAAAGGTCCAGGATTCATACTGCAATAACTCTAGAATGCAAGGCATACTACTCACACCAACGAGAATTCTGGAACAATGCTTCTATCGTCACTGAACAAGGAAGAAAGGTGATACGAAGCAGCGTTGGTGGTACAATTGTAAAGATCTCGGCACAGACAGTTCGTGAAGACTTAGGTTTTCCAGATAATGATTCTATGCCAGTCACACTGAATAGAACTAAGGTCTGAAGGTGTCTAGTAAGATGTGGATACTCTGGTGATCCAATGAAAGGAGCTGTTAAGAGAACTCGATTCTGTCATCAATACAAATACCTAACTTTGGTGTTGTTGAGATGCATGAGTCCAATGGTAGGCGGTTTTGATGAGCTGAATGAGACTTATAGCTCAATGTTTGCAGCACTAGTTCTTCATGCGGACTTCAACTTCTCCGAAGTAATTTTCAGAAGCATGTTGGTGAACGTGAAAAAGAAGAGCCACTTAATGTTTCCTAGGTTCTTGCAGGTGATGATTGAAAAGCAAGTGCAAGGTTTGAATAAGGTTTGGGAGGATGAGATTAAGCTGAATCATCTGAACGATTTGACTTTCAATCGAGTCAAGCAAAAGAGAGGTCCGGATGAACCATTCAAGAGATTGGTTGGCCACCTCGCAAATGAAAACTATGTATGTCCACCAGGTGCTGCCTGTCGTCATGAGAACAGTACGTCTGGTAATGAAGATGATATCGTCGCAGTTGGTGAAGACGATCAAGAGGTTAATCAGCCACCGCCAGTTATTCCAATTGAACAGATACTGGTTGATGAAGACGATGAAGGAGATGACCTTGACCCTGATCAATTCGAGCTGAGAAAGCGAAAACAATCTGAGGGTCCTTCGGTTACAACAAAGCCGAAGCAGAGGCGCATAAGATTCATTAAGAAGGCAAAAAGGACTGAGTCGTCCTCCGCTACTGAACAGCGACAATCACAGCAATCACAACCACAACGACAACCTTCAGCTGCTGCTACTCAAGAAACACGTGCTGAAACTGATACAGGAGTTCATGCTGCTGCATCCACGACTGCTATTACACAAGATGCTGCGGTTTCTATATTAAGTGAGAAGGTTGTCAATATGGCTTCTGAATTTGAAAAGTTTAAAGAAAAAGCTGATGAACGAGAGAGAAGAAAGGATGCTGAGATTGCCAAACTGACCAAGCAGGTTGAAGATCAACAGGTTGAATTGAAGAAGTTACAAACTAAGTTTGATGCTCAGAATTTGCTGATTGTAAAGGCTGAGACTACAGCGAACAAGGCACTTTCGAAGGTGCTTGAGTGGGAAAATAATTTCGATATTGAGGCTGTTGATCTCGAGGAGGATATAGACTTTGGTAATTTTAACGATCAAGGCGAGGATGAGCTAGGTTTGGATATTGCTAAAGGCACAAGCGAGAACCCACTGTCAGTAATTCCTCTAAATATTGATTATTCTTTACGTGATTTTTTGGCAAAGCAGGATCGTCTGAATCACTCAGTTGTATTTGATAATTTAGAAGAAGGGGAGATCCCGCCGGATCTAAGCGCTGAGGAGCAGGCCGAGCTAGTGCGTCAAGAGCAACAAGCAAGTACTTCAGCTGACGCAACTGCTAGCTCATCTTTTGAGAATCGTTACGATTCTAGTGATGATTTTGAGGAAATTGTCATAAGTAATGAAAACGACAAAGATTTTGATGAAGTAATTATTGAAGATGAACCAATAGGTGATTTTCCAGAGTACGAATGTAATAACGATAAAGATCTACCTACATTTCAAGACTACTTCAAAATGAATGAAGAGCTTCTAAATCGTAAATGCGAAGAAAAAGAAAAGACCGAAGATTTGCCTCCAGGGTTTTTACCGGTCAAGATAAATAAAGAAAAGATAGAAGTTCTAGAAGCTGAGTGGAAGATCCTGTTGAGGATCAGAAAATATTGTGAGAAGCCAGCGCCGGAACCTGAATGGATGAATTACATTAATAGACCGGCGAATCTTTTGGCTAAAGGAAAAATAATTGTGTGGGCCTACATTAAAGAGTTGAATGTATACGCAATAAAGAAGGAGTACGGAGTGGATTACATCAAACATGGATACGAGTTCACGTCTCTACCGTACTTTGAATTTATGCAGGTGGCTAGGCTCAAAATGTTATATAGGGATTATGACGGAATTCCTAATATTGTCTGCAAGAAGATAAGACACTCGTACTTGTCAAAGAACTTTGAGGGATTCGGCCCTCAATTTCCCACGATCACTTATCGAACAAACAAGAAAACGGGCGAACGAAGAAAGATTGTCAAATACAAGCCAGTAAATTATATGAGAAAGGTTCCTGTGATGAAAATGCCGCAGAACTTTAGCCCACGTTTTCGCTGGTGGTACTACGATGAACGCTCAGAGGAGGCAGTCATCGTTTTGGACAAATTGAAGGAAGATGAGACAGACTCGATACGGGTTTTAGATCCCGTTTGGTTGAGAAATTGCTGTGAAACTGACATCTTCACATTGTACTACAATCGGATGCTGTACAGGCCAGAAAATAGAGTTCAAGCACAACAGTACATTCGTGTTGCAAAGGTTTGCTATTTGAACAATATGGTTACAGATCCGTTCAGAGATTGAAGCAGATCGAAGACTTATGAGGAACTAGGTCTTAGGGGGAGTTTGTTAGTGCATATTTTGTAATCCCTAGTTCCATGAACTTTAACGTTTTATTCGATCATGTTGTAACCTGTAATATTGTTAAACGTTGATTGTCGATGTGTTATTTTATATTTGTAAACGTTTAAATATAATTCGTAATATTACTCGACAGTCGGCCGACTGACGTGGTCAGTCGACCGACTGTCATTCACTGTCGACCGACATAGAAACTGAGGTATTTAAGCCTAATTAATCTTCATTAATTTGGTGAACAACTCAGCACATCACACACACACGAAAAACACTTCTTGGTCGAGTCTCTCTCAATCTTCATGTCCAAATACCACAGAATGTCAGTCTAGGCTTCGTGTTTATCAAGATCTAGTCTTGGTTTGACTTGTACGAACCCGAAAACCCATAGATATTCGTTTAAGCTCTTTCTATTGTTATTCCGCCTCTAGATCGTGTTAGGTTGATTCTAAGATCCTCTCTCTCAGCGTCTACAATATTATCTATTATTTTAACTACTCAAAAACAGAACGGTTGAGAAACCAATGCTTAATTAGTGTTAGTAGCATAGAAGTACCTCATTTCACAACCAAAGACACTGTTGAAGTAGCTTTTTCTTCTTGGCCTGCAGATTCAGTAGATAAACAAATTATAATCACGCACCCAAGTTCATCCATTTTCAAGCCTATCATGTTATATTATCTATAACAAAAGGATATACAAACTTAGTACGGGAAGCATTGTGAAATAGTAGTGCATGGCATTTTACCTACAACCTTGATGCATCCCTTCTTTCTGAGGTATAAAAAGGCCCGGTACTCCAATTTAGTATCCAGTCAAATCTGAAAGCAATGAGTCCCAGACATACTTATGTTATTACTGATTGAGTAATTGTCGAAATACATAATATATAAACTCATAACAAAAGTGAACAGTAAGTTGCTCATTTTTCTATTTGATAGATATGATAATAAGATGTAAAATAATAAACATTTTATCAAATCTCGATTACTAATATCAGTTATAGTCACATTGACTTTGTAAACTTATTCATATCTTCAGATATGTTGATTGTAATTACATATTTTTATTATAACAAATGCGCATACATATTTGTGTTATTCGTAAATATTGTTGTATTCCATAATCAATAATCGTTCCATACAATGTATATAAAGAGAGTAACCCTAATAGGGCCGTAGCCCATTACATGAATAACTAAAGTGGACCTAAGCCTAGTCGGGCTACAATATCATCTAACAGCCCCCCGCAGTTTGAGCGGGAGGCAAGCGGAAGCTCAAACTGGAGCGAAACTCATCAAACAAAGCAGTGAGAAGACCTTTGGTGAAGATGTCTGCGAACTGGTAGCGAGAAGGCACATGAAGAACACGAATCTGACCTTGAGCAACGAGGTCGCGAACAAAATGAATGTCAATCTCAATGTGTTTGGTTAGCTGATGTTGGACCGGATTATTAGAAAGATAAACCGAGCTAACATTATCACAGTAGACCAGTAGCAGAGAAGAGCGGGCAATGAAGTTCTCGCAGTAAGTTACGAACCCAACAAGTCTCAGCAACAGCATTTGCAACCCCGCGATACTCGGTCTCGGCACTGGAACGCGAGGGAGTGAGCTGTCTCTTGGATGACCAAGACAACAAATTATTACCCAAAAACACACAATAGCCTGAAGTGGACCGTCTAGTAGTAGGGCAGCCTGCCCAATCAGCATCGGAGTAAGCAACTAAGGATGTAGTAGAAGATGTGAACAGTTGTAGTCCCATGTGAAGAGTAGCCTGTACATAGTGAAGAATCCGTTTAAGAGCCGCGAGATGCGGTTCCCGAGGATCATGCATAAATAGACATATCTGCTGTACGGCGTATGATAAGTCTGGGCGAGTAAAGGTAAGGTACTGTAGAGCGCCAGCAAGACTGCGAAATAGTGTCGGATTATATACCGGGGGGCCATCGGCAGAGAGCTTGGCCCCCGGGTCAACAGGGGTCCGGCACGGATGACAATTAGGGCTTTTATTTCTTTATTAAATTGAGTTTTAACATACGTTCAAAAGTGTGTAAATCTATTGAATGCATCGGACTTATGTCGTAATGGAAAAACCCAAACATAATGCGTGTAATGATCAAGAAAAATAATGTAGTATTTTAAGCCACTAAGACTAGAAACAGGTGAAGTCCACAAATCAGAATGTATAATATCAAATGCATATGAAACATTAGAACTAGAAACAGAAAAAGGAAGACACACATGCTTGCCAATTTGATAGGCATGACAAAATAAAGAAGAAGCAATTTTATTACACATAATGTCTTTATTGGAAACTAATCTACGAAAGACATCATGTCCTGGATGACCGAGACGTTGATGCCAAGTAACTTGGTTGGTAATAAGTGCTTGCGGACTGGATGATGATGCATGTGGGGTGACGGGGTAGAGATCATCGGTGTTGTCACATAGAAGGAGGAGGCGTCGAGTCTGGAGGTCCTTCACAGAAAAACCAAACGGGTCAAATTCTACAGAAACTTTATTATCACGGGTAAATTGGCGAACGGAAATTAAATTTTTTACAATATTAGGTGTAACAAGAACATTATGTAAGTGAAGTGGACGATGGGTGCTAGGCAACACACTATGACCAGTGTTGGTAATGTAACATCCCGCATTTTTCCGTTAAATTATTTTAACGCCCGTCTTTTTATTTTAAAAATATCCTTCGTATCTAGATTCGTATCCTCCGTTATCTAACATTCTTAATATTTTTCGTTATCGGATTATAACGTCTCCCGTACTCTCGTGTAATTCAAAATAATTCGTTCGGTTAATTTCCGCACCCGACAACAAACTTGAGGGACTAAACTTGCCAAGAGACTAAACTCTTGACTAGGTCAACTAGTCAATGTATCCTCCCCACCATTCATTCACCACCACCACCATCTTCATACTTCCACTTTTCTCTCTAATCTTCTCAACACAAAATCATCATCTAAATTCGATCTAGGAAGCAAACATCAAAACAAATTACATTTTCGTGATCCTCTCTTCATCCTCTTCGATTTGGTACCAATTTCACTACTTGGGGTAAGGTTTCTAAAAACACTAGATTTCTCTAAATTCGTGTTTTTGACTTGAAATGGTGTTAGTTAGTGTCTATGGATCGTGTCTAGCATGAATATATGATTTACTTGCTCGATTTGTTGTTTTGAGTAACTAGTATGAACATTTGAAATGGGTGTGTTTAATCTTTGATTTTGGATGAGTTAATGTTGTTAAATTGTTAAAGTTCATGTTTTAATTGTGTTACTAGTATCACTAGCTTCGTTTTGAGGTATAGGTTGATTAAGAAAACTTCATAAACATGATTATTGATTTGGTGAACTTTGGGTTAGGGTTTGATGAACTTGAAATGAACTTTTAATGCCTTGAATGACATGAGATGTTGTCAAAAAGTGTTTAGTTGGATTGTATACTTAATTACCTTCGAAACGGCATATCATACATGTAAATTGGTTACCCAAAACATGAAATGAGATTTATGAACTTGAATGTGATAAATGATGAACATTAAACGCGGTTTTGGTTGTTGTAAGTGGTAGATTGATTGATGAAATGTGTTTAGTCATTTTCCTCGTCAAAATACCGTTCCAACGGTGTATGATACATGTCCTAGGTGTTTTCGGTTCACAATTTGTGTTAGTTTGAGTTTTGGTTCGTGCACTTGTGTGGTTCAGCAAAACAGGGTCTGTATACTGATCTGGACGCCGTCCAGACTCTTGGACGCCATCCAGACCTTCACAGCTGGACGCCGTCCAGACTCTTTGGACGCCGTCCAGATGAACTATCAGATTCTATTTCGTTTGGTCGTTCACTGTTTAATTCTAACTTTGCTACGCACCTTCTATTAACATGAAACTTGGCCAACATGCTCATATATGATTAAAAACCTCAGAAAAATAGATTGAGACCCGACCCGAACGTGTTGACTTTTTCGTTGACTAACCGAATACTTATGCAACCTTTCTAACTTGTTTCTATACTTGTATCTTGCATGAAACTTGACAATTTGATTCACATGCTACATAATCTAATCGTAACGAGCCATAGGACTAATTGAACAACTTTGACCAACCGTGTTTACCGTTATTGATACAACTTACTTGTTTAGGTCAAGACTAGCATTTGTTCTTTGCACGTTACTTGTTGAAGTATCTTTTTACTCTTGCACTCGAGGTGAGATCATAGTCCCACTTTTACTCTTAGAACTTACATTTGGGATGAGAAAACATAAACGATTCTTTTTACTAAGTGAACACAAGTACAGGAAAACAAACATTCTACATATGAGTTTAGAACAAAATCCTCAATTCGATTATCTGTAACATCCCGTTTTTCCCGTACATATTTAAAGGTACAAACTAAATTATTAGCACGATTATACATGTTCGTTTATGTGATTAAATGAGCCAAAGTGTTAGTTTATGAGTAAATGTATAATTATATATATATATACGTGAATGCGTGCGTATGAGTATTTATAATGTGTCGCGATGGAGTTGAGTCGTGCGAGACTTAAGGTTGAAGCTAGGCGTGCATATGAAGTGTGAATGAGGTGTGCTAGTTATTTGAACCATCGTTTTGTGTTAAATGGTCGAAGTGACCAGGCTCAGGCAAACGCCGCGCCGCGACGGGCGGGACCGCGCCGCGACAAACAAAGCAAACCTGGATCAGAGATTGGGTTAAGAAGGGCCTATTTTCCCTTTATGTGTCGCGCCGCGTGACAGTTCTGCTGAACTGGTGTCGGACTTAGCTCAATTTAAGGTATTTTAAGGGGCAAAAGGGTAAATTGACATGTGGATCTGATGGGAGCATTAACTCTCCACCACATATCCATTTAATTCATTTCTTTTTCTCTTTTCTCTCCATTTTCTCTCCCAAAACTTAAAACCCATTTGGATTAAAAGTGAGATTTGAGAGTGAAGGATTGAGGGTTGATCTTTGGAGCAAGAATTAGAGTTGTTCCTTGTGTTTCTAGCTACGCGTTGATAGTCTCGGTAAGTTCTAACTCTAAGTTTTGAGTTTTAATTGGTTAATGGCTAGGGTTTTGGTTACTAGATATTTGTAAGACCCATTTGGTGGTAAAATGGGTGAGTTTGGGTTATGTTGTTGTAATGAAACCTTAATAGCCACTATTTAGGGTTTTGGCCTTGTGATTTGAGATTGTAAGTGTCAATTGGTGTTGTTAGTCCCTAATGCACTTTAAGATTTATGAAAGAAATGTAAATGGGTAAGTTTGACTTGATTGTGAGTCTAAGTATTATAAAATGGGTCAAAATGTACTAGTTGACCTAATTAGATGAAATGGGTATGGAATACCCTAAGTTTTGTGTTAATTGATGTTAATAGACTTTAATTCACTAGTCTTAGTGATTAAAGTCGAGTCTTGGCCATTTATGGGCGGTTGTGAGTGTTGTGTCATTTAATGCAAATTGGGTCATTAAATGCTCAAGTGGGAGTATTGTGGTTAATCCCACTAGTTGTGAAATTGATTGTGCACTTAATGATTTAGGTACATTGCGTTGAAGCTCGGAAGTGCTAAATCATCATCCTTGTGACAAGGTGAGTGGAATAATTATGCGTTCATGTATATGGCGTGTTTATTTGTGAATGTTATGGTATGAACCACGTGCCGGTAGTGCCATAACATGTGTGAGATAGGATGTGAACCACGAGCCAGTAGCATCGAGTGTGAACCACGAGCCGGTAGCACTATAAAATAAGATGTGAACCACGAGCCGGTAGCATCGAGTGTGAACCACGAGCCGGTAGCACTATAAAAGAGTATGTGAACCACGAGCCGGTAGCACCATAGCGTTATTGGTTTCACCATATTGAGATTGTTGTTTTGTTTAGCATATAATATATATTGAGTTGAGTATATGCTAATGAAGTGGTGTGATAATGTACGACTTGTTAGTGTTACGGGTATGTTGACATGCTAATTGAGTTACAAGTTCGTATGGGGTATTTGGTATTGTGATTGCAAATGGATGGGTTATATATATGTATGTATAATTGTTGCACTCATTAAGCATTGCTTACCCTCTCGTTGTTTATCATTTTATAGGTTCTGGCTTGGACAAGGGTAAGGGCATACGGTTGGATTAGTTGTCTCCCGTTTATGTTGACAGGGGGTGCTTTTGGCATAGCTTTTGAAGTTTGGCCCAACGTTTTGGGTAGTTTAGCCCCAAACGTTGCTCGAGTGTCGTTTGGATTATAAAATATCATTGTAGTGGGTCAAACTTGTATAAAACTTAATTAATGGCCTTCGTGCCTTTTGTAAACATTTAAATTGATGTACGTTTAAATGGAACTTGTGGAATGGTTTACATATTTAATTGGCGCGTAAATGTGTATTATAAGAAAAAAATTTATCGTATGGAATACGGGTTGGGTTGTTTCAAGTGGTATCAGAGCATGGTCTAAGGGATTTAGGCGACTGACTTGGGCTTTATTGTGTGAGCGCTTTATGCGGGACTTGTAGGACTTTGGGTCTAATTGGGAATTGTTAGTGCTTTGGTTTATGTGAACTAACCTTGTGCTAATTGATTTGTGTTGTGTTTAGCAAGCATCGAGCGAGATGGATGTTGTACTAGCAAGTTAATGCGACGTGCTTGCGTAGCAATGATTAGCTACCATTGTTACGGGTGCAAATCGTGTCAAACAAGTAATGTACGACGATTGTCGAGCAAGATGGAGTAGTGTGGTGTACATGTATATACTTGCATGTTATGTCTTTTCGTTCTTTGTTTAATCTTTTCCGTTTTATAGAATAAAGACAAGAAACGGACACGATAATGATAATGGTGGTACGAGTGAGGATGTTGAACTCACGGCCAAGGTTGAGGCCATCTTTAAAAAGTTAAAGAAGGATTTTCTTGACGATGTCCGAAAGGTCTTCCAAGAGTCGGTCGATGGACAAGTGACCGAAATGATCAACGATCGAATGAAAGCCGCAATAGAGGAGGCTTTAGAGGTTAGAAACATTTATCCTCGAGGGGAAGGGGGTGAAGGTAATGGTGGGGGTGGAAGGCGGGACTTCCACTACAAAAATTTTAAGGATACTCAACCTCCGATGTTTAATGGGGTGAGGGATCCATTGAAAAGCACTTGTTGGATTTCCGATATCGAGGGAGCTTTCCGTACCGCGGAATGTCCTCCCGAGAAGAAGACAAGATATGGGTCTAGCATGCTACGTGAAGAAGGCAAGTTGTAGTGGGACGACAAAATCAATTTATATGGCGAAGAGCAATGCATGAGCTTGACATGGGAGGAGTTTAAGAAGGAATTCTTCCAAGAATACTGAACTTCTTCTGACCTTGATAGAATCCAGGACGAGTTGCATCATTTGCAACAAGGTTCGATGGACTTGGTTACTCTCAAGTCTACCTTTTTGGCAAAGACTCGCTTTTGCCAGGAATATGTCGGTGACGATCACAAATTAATGAAAGATTTCTACCGTACTTTAAATGATGAGTTGAAGGGTAAGATTAGTCGGGGTATGGCTAAGTCTTTTGAGGAGTTGTTTGAGTTGGCTCGGGGTTTTGAGCCAGAGGTTCCAAGGAAAAGCAATTTCACTTTTTCTAAAAGAAAGTTTGAAGGTTCGAGTCATTCGAACTTTTCCAATAAAAAGAACAAGAAAGGCTCCGAAAGCATTAATAGTGTGAAGAAGGGTGCTTACGGGGGTTTCGGGCCCACATGTTATAATTGTAATCAAAGAGGACACATGGCCCGTGATTGCACCAAGGCGTCGACCAAAATCACTTGTTTTAATTGCAACAAAGAAGGACACCGAAAGTCAGAGTGTCCCGATTTGAACAACGATAATGTTAAAAGGCTAGAGAAGGCGGCGGGTACGGCTCGAGGGCGAAACTATTTGATGACTAACGACGAAGCCAAGCAATCCAACGAAGTTGTCTCAGGTACTTTCTTGGTTAATTCCAATCCGGCAAGGATTCTTTTGATAGCGGTGCAAATTTGTCGTTTGTGTCTCCAAAGTTTGTGCCTAAACTTGATAGACCGTTAGCTAAGTTAAGTCGTCTGGTAGAAGTTGAAATAGCTGACGGCAAGACGGTGCTAGTGGTTGATGTGTGTAAGAATTGTGATGTCATTTTTGGTGCCGAAAACTTTAAAATTGATCTCATCCCGATGACTTTGGGCGACTTTATTATTGTTGTGGGCATGGATTGGCTCGATCATAATAGAGCCGATATTGCATGCCATGAGAAGTTTATTCGTGTGAAGACCCCTAGTGGGGGAGAGTTAATTATTCACGGTGATAAACGAAGAAGACTTGTGCCGATATGTTCTTTTGCACGGGCACGTCGTTTTCTTGTTAGTGGTGGCATGGCTTTTCTTGCCCATGTTGTTGATACTCGTGATGAGCCGCCACCTATTCGTGAAATTCCAGTGGTTAGTGAATTCGAAGACGTTTTTTCGGATGAGTTACCAGGTGTTCCGGCAGAAAGACAAGTTGAATTTCGTATTGAGTTGGTTCCGGGAGCTACTCCCATTGCTAAAACTCCTTATCATTTAGCACCAACGGAAATGCAAGAGTTGTTAAATCAAACCCAAGAGTTGCTTGAGAAGGGTTTTATTCGACCGAGTGCTTCGCTGTGGGGCGCTCCGGTTTTATTCGTGAAAAAGAAGGATGGTAGTATGCGGATGTGCATCGACTACAGGGAGTTGAATAAAGTGACAATCAAGAATCGTTATCCACTGCCTCGGATTGACGATTTGCTTGACCAACTCCAAGGTGCGACGTATTTCTCTAAGATTGACCTACGGTCCGGCTATCACTAAATGCGGGTCCGTGAGGAAGATATTGAGAAAACGGCTTTTCGAACACGTTATGGACATTTTGAGTTCGTGGTAATGCCTTTTGGTCTTACGAATGCACCAGCGGCATTCATGGATCTTATGAACCGGGTGTGCCAACCCATGTTGGACAAGTCAGTGATTGTGTTCATTGACGACATACTAGTCTACTCGAAAAGTATGAACGAGCATGAACGTCATTTACGTGAAGTATTGAAGACATTACGAAAAGAGAAGTTGTATGCTAAGTTCTCCAAATGTGAATTTTGGCTAAGGGAGGTTCAATTCCTTGGTCACATTGTGAACAAAGATGGCATTCAAGTGGATCCGGGGAAGATAGAGAAGGTGAAGAGTTGGAGACAACCGACTACGCCTACGGAAATCCGAAGTTTTCTCGGATTGGCCGGTTATTATCGTCGGTTTATCCAAGACTTTTCTAAGATCCCTTCTTCGTTAATGAAATTAACAAGGAAGAACGCGAGGTTTAATTGGGAGAACGAGCAAGAAATTGCTTTTAAACTGTTAAAAGAGAAGTTGTGTCAAGCTCCGGTGTTAGTGTTGCCGGAAGGAGTGGAAGACATGACGGTTTATTGTGATGCTTCGTTAAATGGACTCGGGTGTGTTCTAATGCAAAGAGGTAAAGTCATCGCTTATGCCTCTCGATAATTAAAGGAACACGAGACGAGATATCCGACTCATGATCTTGAGTTGGCGGCGGTTGTGCATGCGTTGAAAATTTGGCGCCATTACTTGTATGGTGTCAAGTGTACGATTTATTCGGATCATAAGAGTTTAAAACATCTCTTTAATCAACGAGATTTGAATTATCGTCAACGTAGGTGGATGGATGTGGTAAAAGACTATGATTGTGAAATACTTTATCATCCGGGCAAGGCGACTGTGGTCGCGGATGCGTTAAGTCGAAAGAGTCATCACCCGGCGTTACGATTGGGATTGTTGCGTATGATTATTACTAACGATTTTCTTGAAAAACTCGGCATGATTCAAATAGAGGCTTACGTTCACAACAAGCATGCGGAGTGAATTGTGGGACAATCGGAGTTCATTACTATGGGCTTGCGGGGTTTGTTGTCTTTTCAAGGAAGAGTGTGGGTGCCTAAGATGGGTGATTACCGACAAGTGCTACTCGATGAAGCACATAAGTCAAAGTATTCCATTCATCCGGGCGCGACGAAAATGTATCTTGATTTAAGGAAAGATTATTGGTGGCCGGGCATGAAACGTGATGTGGTGAAGTATGTTGAGCAATGCGTCACGTGTTTGCAAGTTAAGGCCGAGCACCAAAAGCCGTATGGTAAGTTACAACCGTTAGAAATCCCGAAATGGAAATGGGAGCACGTTACCATGGATTTCATCACAAAGTTACCTAAAACGGCGAGAACCCAGTTTGATTCGATTTGGGTTATAGTTGATCGACTGACGAAGAGTGCTTTGTTTCTTCCCATTAAGGAAGCGATATCGTCGGAGACCTTGGCTAAGTTGTTTATCAAGGAAGTCATCTCTCGACACGGTGTTCCTATATCTATTATTTCGGATCGAGATACTCGTTTTACATCTCGGTTTTGGGAAAAGTTTCATGAAGATATGGGTACGCAATTTAAGTTGAGCACGGCGTATCATCCCCAAATGGATGGTCAAACCGAACGTACGAATCAAACTTTAGAGGATATGTTACGGGCATGTATTATCGATTTTGGTGGTAGTTGGGATGAGCACTTGCCTTTGGTGGAATTCTCGTACAATAATAGTTATCATACTAGTATCGGGATGCCACCTTATGAGATGCTTTATGGGCGTAGGTGTCGAACCCTGATTTGTTGGGGGTGAAGTGGGACAAAAGGAAATCGGGAGTACCGATTTGGTTTTAGAGACGAATAGCAAGATTGACGTGATTCGAGAGCATTTGAAAAAGGCTCAAGATAGGCAAAAGTCGTATGCCGACCAACGTAGATGAACGATCGAATTTCAAGAAGGTGACTTGGTGATGCTTAAGGTTTTGCCATGGAAAGGTATTATTCGATTTCGAAAACGAGGAAAGTTAGCTCCTCGGTTTATTGGGCCGTTTAAGGTTTTAGCTCGTGTTGGTGAAGTCGCGTATCGTTTGGAATTACCCGAAGAGCTTGCAGGGATCCATAATACATTTCATGTTTCTCATCTCAGTAAGTGTCTTGCGGATGATTCATCCTGGGTGCCATTAGACGAGATTGAGCAAAATAATAGGTTAGAGTATATTGAGGAACCGATTGCCATACTTGATGAGAAGGTCAAAAGATTGAGACATAAAGAGGTAAGGACTTTTAAAGTTCAATGGCGTCGTAGTAAGGGTTCCGAATTCACTTGGGAGCCCGAAGAGTTTGTGTTGGTTTATCTTCCTCCTTGTCATACGGCTTGGATCGCGAGGACGCGCTCCGATTCAAGTGGGGGAGAGTTGTAACATCCCGTTTTCCCCGTACATATTTAAAGGTACAAACTAAATTATTAGTACGATTATACATGTTCATTTATGTGATTAAATGAGCCAAAGTGTTAGTTTATGAGTAAATGTATAATTATATATATATATATATATATATATATATATATATATATATATATATATATATACGTGAATGCGTGCGTATGAGTATTTATAATGTGTCGCGATGGAGTTGAGTCGTGCGAGACTTAAGGTTGAAGCTTAGGCGTGCATATGAAGTGTGAATGAGGTGTGCTAGTTGTTTGAACCATCGTTTTGTGTTAAATGGTCGAAGTGACCAGGCTCAGGCAAATGCCGCGCCGCGACGGGCGGGACCGTGCCGCGACAAACAAAGCAAACCTGGACCAGAGATTGGGTTAAGAAGGGCCTATTTTCCCTTTATGTGTCGCGCCACGACGACAAAGGCCGCGCCGCGACAGTTCTGCTGAACTGGTGTCGGACTTAGCTCAATTTAAGGGATTTTAAGGGGCAAAAGGGTAAATTGACATGTGGATCTGATGGGAGCATTAACTCTCCACCACATATCCATTTAATTCATTTCTTTTTCTCTTTTCTCTCTATTTTCTCTCCCAAAACTTAAAACCCATTTGGATTAAAAGTGAGATTTGAGAGTGAAGGATTGAGGGTTGATCTTTGGAGCAAGAATTAAAGTTGTTCCTTGTGTCTCTAGCTACGCGTTGATAGTCTCGGTAAGTTCTAACTCTAAGTTTTGAGTTTTAATTGGTTAATGGCTAGGGTTTTGGTTACTAGAGATTTGTAAGACCCATTTGGTGGTAAAATGGGTGAGTTTGGGTTATGTTGTTGTAATGAAACCCTAATAGCCACTATTTAGGGTTTTGGCCTTGTGATTTGAGATTGTAAGTGTCAATTGGTGTTGTTAGTCACTAATGCACTTTAAGATTTATGAAAGAAATGTAAATGGGTAAGTTTGACTTGATTGTGAGTCTAAGTATTATAAAATGGGTCAAAATGTACTAGTTGACCTAATTAGATGAAATGGGTATGGAATACCCTAAGTTTTGTGTTAATTGATGTTAATAGACTTTAATTCACTAGTCTTAGTGATTAAACTCGAGTCTTGGCCATTTATGGGCGGTTGTGAGTGTTGTGTCATTTAATGCAAATTGGGTCATTAAATGCTCAAGTGGGAGTATTGTGGTTAATCCCACTAGTTGTGAAATTGATTGTGCACTTAATGATTTAGGTACATTGCGTTGAAGCTCGGAAGTGCTAAATCATCATCCTTGTGACAAGGTGAGTGGAATAATTATGCGTTCATGTATATGGCGTGTTTATTTGTGAATGTTATGGTATGAACCACGTGCCGGTAGTGCCATAACATGTGTGAGATAGGATGTGAACCACTAGCCGGTAGCATCGAGTGTGAACCACGAGCCGATAGCACTATAAAATAAGATGTGAACCACGAGCCGGTAGCATCGAGTGTGAACCACGAGCCGGTAGCACTATAAAAGAGTATGACTCAAGCGTATGGTGTGAACCACGAGCCGGTAGCACCATAGCGTTATTGGTTAACCATATTGAGATTGTTGTTTTGTTTAACATATAATATATATTGAGTTGAGTATATGCTAATGAAGTGGTGTGATAATGTACGACTTGTTAGTGTTACGGGTATGTTGACATGCTAATTGAGTTACAAGTTCGTATGGGGTATTTGGTATTGCGATTGCAAATGGATAGGTTATATATATGTATGTATAATTGTTGCACTCACTAAGCATTGCTTACCCTCTCGTTGTTTATCATTTTATAGGTTCCGGCTTGGACAAGGATAAGGGCATACGGTTGGATTAGTTGTCTCCCGTTTATGTTGACAGGGGGTGCTTTTGGCATAGCTTTTGAAGTTTGGCCCAACGTTTTGGGTAGTTTAGCCCCAAACTATGCTCGAGTGTCGTTTGGATTATAAACTATCATTGTAGTGGGTCAAACTTGTATAAAACTTAATTAATGGCCTTCGTGCCTTTTGTAAACATTTAAATTGATGTACGTTTAAATGGAACTTGTGGAATGGTTTACATATTTAATTGGCGCGTAAATGTGTATTATAAAAAAAAATTATCGTATGGAATACGGGTTGGGTTGTTTCAAGTGGTATCAGAGCATGGTCTAAGGGATTTAGGCGACTTGAGATAGGTGCCTAGACTTGGGCTTTATTGTGTGAGCGCTTTATGCGGGACTTGTAGGACTTTGGGTCTAATCGGGAATTGTTAGTGCTTTGGTTTATGTGAACTAACCTTGTGCTAATTGATTTGTGTTGTGTTTAGCAAGCATCGAGCGAGATGGACGTTGTACTAGCAAGTTAATGCGACGTGCTCGCGTAGCAATGATTAGCTACCATTGTTACGGGTGCAAATCGTGTCAAACAAGTAATGTACGACGATTGTCGAGCAAGATGGAGTAGTGTGGTGTACATGTATATACTTGCATGTTATGTCTTTTCGTTCTTTGTTTAATCTTTTCCGTTTTATAGAATGAAGACGAGAAACGGACACGATAATGATAACGGTGGTACGAGTGAGGATGTTGAACTCACGGCCAAGGTTGAGGCCATCTTTAAAAAGTTAAAGAAGGAGTAAGCATTGATAATTGGGTGCTAGTGAAACAAATTTTGGAATGGTTAACTATTATTTCGATGTTGCAAATCTTGTGGTTCAAATTACTTATTTACTCACTTACTTACTTAAACCTATGATTTCACCAACGTTTTCGTTGACAGATTTCTATGTTTTTCTCAGGTCTTTGAACGATATGTGATACATGCTTCCGCTCATTATTTTGATACTTGCTTTGGATGTCGAGTATATGTGCATACATGGAGCGTCTTTTGACTTTATTTAAAACTGTTTCGCATAGGTTCATTTGTACTTATAACTTTGTAACGTACTTTTGGTTGAACAATTCTTGTAAACTTGGAAACAATCTTTACTTTTGAAATGAAGGCGACATATTTTGGTCAAACGTTATTTTAATGACTTATGACCACGTAACGGGACCTAAGTAGTCGGCGCCGTCAATGACGATTTTGTCGGGTCGCTACATATGGTATCAGAGCATTGGTTGTAGGGATTTAGAGTTCATTGGTGTCAACCCCGAGTCATAGGGTATATTAGTGAATCTAGACTACAACCGGCATATAGACTTGAAGTAGGAATTACTTGACTACTTGTGCATTTATACTCGAACTCTTTTATTCACATCTAACTCTTATTCTACCTTAATCTCACGTGGTTGATTTGATTGACACGCCACCTTGACTATATGAAATGATGTCGAATGCACATATGAATCAGGGTAATATAATTTCCGGGATTATATTACGGTGACTCATATGAACGTTCTGACATTATGACATAAAGAATTTAAGGCGAGTCAAGGAAAAATTTTCTCTTTATCTTGATTCCATATCACGATTAGTATTATTGATAATACTAATCAACGGTATTCTTGTGTCATGAAGGAACAATGGCTCACCAAGGTCAACACAATACTCCTTCCGAAACTCTCGAACAAGCTCTTCAACGAATGATAGCCACCGCCGTGGGTGAGGCCGTGGCCGATCACTTCTCCAACCACAACAACAATCAGGGAGCCGGTAATTCAAACGAGGGGTGCTCCTACAAAAACTTCATGAAGTACAACTCTCCCACTTTTGATGGAACCGGGGGACCGGTTGCTCTCACCCGATGGTTCGAACAAACGGAATCCATTTTTAGCATAAGCGGTTGTAGGGACCAAGATAAGGTCAAGTTTTCCACCCTCACTCTCACCGATATTGCTCTCTCATGGTGGAACACGTATGTACAATCAGTGGGTATCGATGAAGCCCTTACACTCTCTTGGACCGAATTAAGAGAAAGAATGATCACCGAATATTTCCCGCTCGAAGAGACTCGAAGGCTCGAACAGGGGCCAAGAAATTTAAAAATAGCCCAAAATGACCTCAAAGCTTATAATCAACGGTTTGCCGAACTAACCTCAATTTGTCCAAACCTCCGTGCTCCCGGGCCCCAAGGAGTTGAGTTTTACATGGATGGCCTCCCTTAAAGCATTCCACACGGGGTAATGCCATCAAGACCCACCGACCTACAAGAGGCTGTGATGATAGCCCACCGATTTATAAAAATGGTGGACGAAATTGAAGAGCCGACACGAACGACCGAGGACCAACTGGATAACAACAAAAGAAAATGGGAAGCCTCCCCATCAAGCAACCACAATCACCATGACTCCACCAAGAATCCTTTCACCCCCGGCGGCAGGAAAAGTTATGCTGGAACTCGACCTTTTTGTAACAAGTGCCACAAACATCATTATGGAAAATGTGGCAAACCATTTTGCATCAAGTATCAAAGAAGTGGCCATGTGGCCCATGGTTGTAAAGGTGCCGCCCCCGTCGCTAAAAAGGTACCCAGTGCACGCAGAAGGGGTGCTTGTTTCGAATGTGGACAACTGGGTCATTTTAAGAATGCATGTCCCAAGAAGAACGCCAACCCCAATGTACGCGAATGAGCTTTCAACATTAACACCTAGGATGCCCGGAATGACAATTAGTTACGGGTATGTTTCTTCTCAACAACTCTTATGTTTCATTTTCATCCGATTAAGGTGTCGATAAATGTTTTGTATCCAAGGCTTTGGAGCCTACTCTTTGCACTCTACCACTCCCCCTAGATATTACTTACGCCATTCAAGTGATCAACGGAAAACCATTGCGTACCGATAAATTTTATCGGAGGGTGTACGTTAAACTTACTGGGTGGATAATTTGAATTTTGACTTGATACCTATAGAACTAGGGAGCTCAAAACCTATTCGTTAAGAAGAAAATGATTCTTTTCATGTGTATGGATTATCGTGAACTAAATAGTTTCCGGTTGAGAACCGATATCCTCTTCCCCGTAGCAACAACCTCTTGAACCGTTACAAGGATCTAGCGTGTATTCCAAATTCGACCTTCATGCTGGTTATCATCAATTGAGGGTTAAGGGAGACAATGCCTGCTAAACCGCTTCCCGAACTCACTACGATAGTTATAATTTTCTTTTAATATCGCTTAGTTTAACTAAGGCTCCGTCCGCATTCATAGACCTCCTGAACCGCGTATGCAAACTTATCTAGACAAATCCATTATCGTATTTACAAATGATGTCTAAACCTATTCAAGTAAAGAAGAAAACGAACAACATCTCCGTCTTACGCTCGAACTCTTGAGAAAAGAGCAACTCTATGCCGAGATCTCCAAGTGTGAATTTTGGTTAAACGAAGTCCAATTTCTAGACCATGTTGTTAGTGGTCGAGGTATTACAATAAATCTCACAATTGAAGCCACACGTGATCGGGAGACCCTCACGACTCTGACTTGTATTCGTAAAATCTTGAATCTCGCCGGTTATTACCGAAGATTAATTTCCGACTTTTCTCGTGTTGCTCGTCCTTTAACCCCGTTAACTCACCGAGGAAAGAATTAAACCTCACCGTGTCCGAACTTTGAACGTGATTTCTCACACCAAGCTTACTAGCTAAATTTGTGTAGCACAAGATGGAACTCAAATATGGAAATATTTCTACTTGAACGCCTGAAAGGCATACTCTCTCGACTCGAAATCAAGGAAACTGAAATTTGTTATTTTTCACGAAGAATTTGAATACTTAATTATGAATCCAATCAATCTTCTCATCACCACGTACCGCGTTACATAACTCTGTTATTTCACTATGACCGTCTGATATTATGGGACCCAAGATAACACACAATCCAAGGATACCCCTTTCTTCCTCGACTTATTGTCCTTATGCTTCTGATATACGGCCAACTACTACTCAACTCCGAACTATACAACTACGTGTACTATCTCGTTCCCCACCAAGTCTCAACATTTGACCACTAGATGCGCGACATGGCTACCTCAAGATGTGAACTCATTCTATTCTAAGTTCTCATTTCACTTCTGTCTTTTCGCTCGCACTTCCGTATAAGGAAACCTTTTATATAATTTCTCAATGGAGAGAGAGACTCTCCATGTATTACTAGTATTCGCCACGAAGGTGACTAGCCCTGACGAACATTTTCGGTAGCCGGTAAGAAACTTGTACCAACAAACTCTTTCGAGCCCTAACTAACTTGTTCAAACATATCTTAAGAAATTCTATTCCAACACGGTGTACCATTGTTAATTATTTCGGATCTAAATACTCGTTTCACTTCTAGTTTTACAAGAAGCTTTAGGAACACGTTTAAACATGAGTACCGTGTATCATCGACAAGCCGACGGAGCAAGCAAACGTACAATTCAAATCTTGAAAAGACATGTTACAAACTTGTATTGTCGCCTTTAGTTGATCCCTCTTACAACAGTAGTTACCACTCATGTGTTAGCGCCGCACTTTTCGAAACTTTATATAATCGCAAATGTCGTTCTCCTATTCGTTAGACCGAAGTAGGTGACAAGCAATCACAGGATCCGAACTTATTCAAGAAACAACCGTTGAGATTGTTCAAGTCCGAGAAGGGCTCAAGACCGCCCGTAGTAGCCAAAAGGACTATGCCGATATTAGGCGTAAACCTTCCGAATTCCAAGTCAGTAACATGGTAATATTGAAAAACCGCACCTTGGAAAGGTGTAATCCGTTTCGGGAAATCGAGGAAAGTTATATCCGCAATATTGATTCTTTTGAAATCTTGGGGCGTATTGGAACCGCTTCCTACCGTTTAGAACTTCCGACTCAATTCAGTTTCAGTTTACCCTACGTTCCATCTAACAAACTTAGAGACGTGTCCTGCGGAACAGGAACGTGCTACCATTCTAGATAAACTTACTATCGATGACAAACTTCTCTTCGTAGAAAGACCGGTTGAAATGGTGGATCGTAGAACCAAGCCTTAATACAACGTAAAACCCCGACTATCCAAATTCGTGGAAATGCCCAAGGACGTATCTTCACTTATTCATAGATTGGACAACACGAGGTCCCGAGTAAGAGACATCGACTATTACTTCCCATTAAATTTCGGGACGAAATTTCTTTTAAAGTGTGGGTAATGTAACATCCCACATTTTTCCGTTAAATTATTTTAACGCCTGTCTTTTTATTTTAATAATATTCTTCGTATCTAGATTCGTATCCTCCGTTAGCTAAAATTCTTAATATTTTTCGTTATCGGATTATAACGTCTCCCGTACTCTCGTGTAATTCAAAATAATTCGTTCGGTTAATTCCCGCACCCGACAACAAACTTGAGGGACTAAACTTGCCAAGAGACTAAACTCTTGACTAGGTCAACTAGTCAAGGTATCCTCCCCACCATTCATTCACCACCACCACCATCTTCATACTTCCACTTTTCTCTCTAATCTTCTCAACACAAAATCATCATCTAAATTCGATCTAGGAAGCAAACATCAAAACAAATTACATTTTCGTGATCCTCTCTTCATCCTCTTCGATTTGGTACCAATTTCACTACTTGGGGTAAGGTTTCTAAAAACACTAGATTTCTCTAAATTCGTGTTTTTGACTTGAAATGGTGTTAGTTAGTGTCTATGGCTCGTGTCTAGTATGAATATATGATTTACTTGCTCGATTTATTATTTTGAGTAACTAGTATGAACATTTGAAATGGATGTGTTTAATCTTTGATTTTGGATGAGTTAATTTTGTTAAATTGTTAAAGTTCATGTTTTAATTGTGTTACTAGTATCACTAGCTTCGTTTTGAGGTATAGGTTGATTAAGAAAACTTCATAAACATGATTATTGATTTGGTGAACTTTGGGTTAGGGTTTGATGAACTTGAAATGAACTTTTGATGCCTTGAAAGACATGAGATGTTGTTAACAAGTGTTTAGTTGGATTGTATGCTTGATTACCTTCGAAATGGCATATCATACATGTAAATTGGTTACCCGAAACATGAAATGAGATTTATGAACTTGAATGTGATAAATGATGAACATTAAATGCGGTTTTGGTTGTTGTAAGTGGTAGATTGATTGATGAAATGTGTTTAGTCGTTTTCCTCGTCAAAATACCTTTCAACCATGTATGATACATGTCCTAGGTGTTTTCGGTTCACAATTTGTGTTAGTTTGAGTTTTGGTTCGTGCACTTGTGTGGTTCAGCAAAACAGGGTCTGTATACTGATCTGGACGCCGTCCAGACTCTTGGACGCCGTCCAGACCTTCACAGCTGGATGCCGTCCAGACTCTTTGGACGCCGTCCAGATGAACTACCAGATTCTGTTTCGTTTGGTCGTTCACCGTTTAATTCTAACTATGCTACGCACCTCCTATTAACATGAAACTTGGCCAACATGCTCATATATGATTAAAAACCTCAGAAAAATAGTTCGAGACCCGACCCGAACGTGTTGACTTTTTCGTTGACTAACCGAATACTTATGCAACCTTTCTAATTTGTTTCTATACTTGTATCTTGCATGAAACTTGACAATTTGATTCACATGCTACATAATCGAGTCGTAACGAGCCATAGGACTAATTGAACAACTTTGACCAACCGTGTTTACCGTTATTGATACAACTTACTTGTTTAGGTCAAGACTAGCATTTGTTCTTTGCACGTTACTTGTTGAAGTATCTTTTTACTCTTGCACTCGAGGTGAGATCATAGTCCCACTTTTACTCTTTGAACTTACATTTGGGATGAGAAAACATAAACGATTCTTTTTACTAAGTGAACACAAGTACAGGAAAACAAACATTCTACATACGAGTTTAGAACAAAATCCTCAATTCGATTATCATTAGTTACACTTGCCGGGTGTAAGCGAGAACTTATGTTGTATGGATCCATATGGGTTTGACAAACCCTCATTCAGATGGTTCGCTACAGTCTACGAATGAAATATATTTTCGAGAAACAGTGTATGTTCTAACACTATTGTGATGGGGTTCTATGGAAGGAATGTTAAGCATTGATAATTGGGTGCTCGTGAAACAAATTTTGGAATGGTTAACTATTATTTCGATGTTGCAAATCTTGTGGTTCAAATTACTTATTTACTCACTTACTTACTTAAACCTATGATTTCACCAACGTTTTCGTTGACAGATTTCTATGTTTTTCTCAGGTCTTTGAACGATATGTGATACATGCTTCGAGTATATGTGCATACATGGAGCTTCTTTTGACTTTATTTAAAACTGTGTCGCATAGGTTCATTTGTACTTATAACTTTGTAACGTAACTTTTGGTTGAACAATTCTTGTAAACTTGGAAACAATCTTTACGTTTGAAATGAAGGCGGCATATTTTGGTCAAACGTTATTTTAAAGACTTATGACCACGTAACGGGGCCTAAGTAGTCGGCGCCGTCAATGACGATTTTGTCCGGTCGCTACAGGTAACGGGAATTGTGTTCCCGTCGCCAACAGCAACTGACGGATACCTGCAATTATTAAAAATAGTACTCAGGTTATTAACGCATGAAGTAAGATGGGACGACGCACCTGTATCCATAGTCCAACTGGCCGCCACGTAATCTTGAAGAGTCATGGAACTAAATGCATGCGGGAGAACAGTAGCCTGATTCTGGAGGCGTGGATCAACGGTAAAAGAGCCATACAAGTTGGGTTGGCCTGCTAAAAAGGTTTGTGGACCTGGTGATTGTGGACTAAGGGCATTGAACCCAATACAGTGGGTTGTAAATAGCTTTTTTCAATGAGGATAATTGAGTTTTGCAAGGTCTAGCTTTACAGGGATCAAGTGAGCAACCGAGGTTACCGTATATATTTTGTCATATGGTGTGGCCATGATTAACAAATGAGAAGAAAAGAAGCTGCAGAAAAGAAAAAAAAAACAGTAGACTTATGCGGCTAGGGTGGTTGTTGTGAAGAGGAAGCGTAGAATATCTGATACCATGTTATTCGTAAATATTGTTGTATTCCATAATCAATAATCGTTCCATACAATGTATATAAAGAGAGTAACCCTAACAGGGCCGTAGCCCATTACATGAATAACTAAAGTGGGCCGAAGCCTAGTCGGGCTACAATATCATCTAACAATTTGTTGGAGATTAGTAATATTTAAAACATTTGATGACCAAACACATGAGTCTGATTGTAATTTACTTCTAATTTCCTATGTTCCATTTTCCACACAGCAACAACAGATTTCTTATATCTCCATATGAGTCGATACATAGTGCATAACATTTAGACGCTTCTACATATTTAAGCGCCAGATAAGTATAGTGAAATGATAACTGGAAACTCCTATTGACTTAGTTGATGAGCTGATAAAAACCAACATATAAAAAGAGCTCAACAAAATCCTTTATATGTTTATTATTTAACAATATATCATCACCGTAATCAAATTTAGAGCGTTGTTTGCATCTCTTTATTCATAGAGCATTGTTTATTCAGAATTTGAATAAACAATAATGATATATGGAAGTTGACTGCATGTATAAGTAATTCGGTTGTTAGTTGATGTGTATTTGCAGATCGAAAGACACAAAACCAAATTATTAATGCAAGTACTAACAGCATATTACACAATAAAAATCATACTTGAAAACCAATCTACTTGAGTACAGATCTAACCTTCTTGTTTTCCCACTTTACGATTGTTTCCCGTGAGATCAGAACATTACTTATAAAAGGGGATTATTTGCAGTCGGTTATGATGGGATTAGTTACAACTTTATTGCTGCAGTAGTATTTTATATTTCAAACAACAGGTAATAGATATACAACTTTTCATTATGAATAAATCATTGTAAACTTAATTATAAGATAATTTGTGGAAGGACATACCTTAACTTAACTAATTTGATGTGCCTTGATTATAATTTCTAAATATGTCATTGTAATCTCTTCATTACTTGATCTGCAAAAATAAAGCATACAATTCGAAATAAAAACGTCAAGAATCATAAGTTTATGATCAGAAATAATGATGAGTACCATAAATGTTAAATCTACATATAATGTATGTTTATGTATGAAATTTACCTTTGTAACCTCTTGCCCAACATAAGCTAGCAGCCAGCATTGTAGCTCCACAACATTGCGTTGCGTGTTTGTTTCACAAAAATGTCTCCACAACCAGCGGCGGATCTAAGAATTGTAGTCAGTGGTGTCACTAGTTAAAAATAAAAAATAAAAAATTAACGGATGGCTTATTACAATAATATTACTAAAAAAATTACACTATTCACCGACGATGACGAATCCATAATTTTTTTAGGGGGGCAAATTTTTTTAAGTAAAAAAGATTGAAATAATTACATAAAAATATTAACACATTAGTAAAAAGTTAATGATATATTCAACACATTTTTTACTACATCCACCATAAATATGCATTAACAGATTGTACTGTACAATATCTTAATGCATGATTTGTGGTGGATGTGATAAAAGATGTATTTGATGTATCACTACCCTTAGTAAGAGTAATTGTAACAAATTTTTTCTTACAAAAATATAAAACATTAATTTTATAAATTTGAGATAAAAGTACATCTTATTGGTTTACTCCGTAATATAACTATTGATATTTAGTATGCAATTACGCATATCCTTTAGCATCATCATTTTTTTACCTATAATATATAAAATGAATTAACTACTTCGTACTGTATTACATATACTCCATATATATATATTGAATGATTAAATGTATATATGTTGAGGGATTAAAGTGAAAGTTGTGTCAATGTGGGGTCCTAAATGAGAAAAGAAAACTAAAAGAAAATAATTTGAATTGGTACTTGATGGGGTCAGTTACATACTTATTCTCTTACATCACGTGGCTTTTTCTAAGCCACATCATATCTTCTTCTCCAAACACCCAAACTTTGCATTTTCATCATCTAAAGTTCCAAACCTTCATACCCGTATATCTTTAACCAATTTCCTTCATAAAAATAAATATTGAAATGCCGGAGGCACCTGAACCTGTTGCTTAAGCTAGATCCGTCTCATATTCACTGGTGTCACTAGTTAAAAACTCAAAATTTTATCCACTACATCGAAGGTTTCAGTGGTGTTCTGTGCTACCACTCATCGTATGGTAGATCCGCCCCTGTCCACAACATTGTAGCTGCATGTAATATGTAGTTAATGATTTGTGCAGTTTGGTAGTTGATCCATTATTTGATTACAATTTGGATTTCTGGAGGTTATGATATCTCAAACCCGCTATGCATCTTATATAATCTGTTAATGGGGTATATCCAATAACGGCTTGAAACAGAGTGTGGTATCAAAAGGCGTAACTATAAATCGGGATGAGAAACGAAATTGTAGTTACCTTACATTCCAGTAGATAGTAGATACACCAGTTATAGTCTCGTGCCCTTATCAAAGAATTTTAGGCATCCATTAAGATTCAAATGGTCCAGGTAGAGGGAGCCCGAAAGCATAAATTTTCACATGCATTTTATAATCGAGTTTGCTGGAGAACACAACATATTCAATATAAATTCGCCTTGTGTGATGACCCAGAAATTTCAGAACAAATTTAAACTTTAATCTTTATATATATCCGACACGATAAGCAAAAATCTGTATTGTTGAGTCTCGAAAGCTTTGAAACTATATTCATGTAATCAATTACCCTTTGACCATGCCTAACGATTCACGAACAATTATGTGTAAATAAATATATATACATATACATGTGTGATTATTAAATTGTGATATATTAATAAAACATTGAACGGATTAGTTAATATGAATATAAGTTATGAGATATATTTTATGAACTTGGAAATGCTATCAAGGTATTGAATAAATAATACTTTACATGAACGTATTTGTTCGATGTAAGTTTATCGACGAGATTAAAAGATAATATCAAATGATTGAATTATCGGATACATTGAACTATGATTATGAGTCTCTGTTATGAGGTCCACTTTGAATTAGGAAACCCTTACTTTTTTAACGGTATTCGGAATAAATGGTAAAGTGATTTACAAGTAAGAACAAAGTATCACTTATTGGGAGTTAGACAAAAGTTAGTGGAGAATTGAATTTCATAATACTCAATTTATCATATAGAAGGAATAATTGGGATACGATTCGTTGACTAGATAAACCCATTTGATATGTTATAATAAGTTATATTATTTAGAAAGTTAAGGAAATTAAACTAAACATTTACGCATAAAAGAATGAAATCAAATTAAGTTTTAAAGCATAAACGTTATAGGATTTTCGATTATGTAAATGAACTTAAATTATATAATTAGTTTTGAAAGGATAACTAGTATGTTATTAGATAAATATTTCAAAAATATGTATAAGATTATAAATTTTAATTAGTCATAAAACGTTTTGATTTTAAACTAATATTAATAAATAGGCTTTGATAAATAACAAGATTATGAATTATAAAAGGAAATGATCAAAACACTCAAAAGATTAAGTTACACTTTGAGTGGGTTAGTTTTTAATTAATTTAAGTCTAGTTATTAATAAAGGTACGTGTCACAAAATGTTTAATTTAAAATAAAATATATTGACAAACAACGAGACTTTAATTTATAGAAGGAAATGACCACAACGCTCAATTTTATAAGTTATATTTTTATAAAGGTAATTTATTGTTGAGTAAGTCTAATTTTTGTAAAAGGTACACGTCACGTAACGTAAAAGGCTAGTTTTCTAAACGTACGAAAGTGCGCCCGAAAAACCGAAAGTGGTACATGAGTCGTGAGACCACGACCGTGTCATTTTTGTAAAAATTATATTTTTACCATGAGCGTAAATATAATATAATATTTAATTAATTCTAAAGATTAAATATATTATATATTAAATAATATATATATATATATATACACTTTACATAAAGTTGTAAAGTTACGTAAGATTTGAAATGGGAATCATAAAGTTGTCGCAAGTTGTGGTGGTAGGTGGCAAACTTTCTCTTTAAAAACCGAACTCGTTCAATCTGCCATTCATTTTCATTTTCATATTACGGAGTATTACTTAATTTATTATTATTATTATTATTATTATTAATATTAATCTTATTATTATTAGTATTATTGAGAGCGATATTATTAGTGTTATACATAAAATACTACGACGAGGTCATGAGCGGGTCATTTCAAGACAAGTTTTATGAGTAGGATAGGGCTAAGGAAATTATGGGTTATAGCTATGGAGGTGATGGGAATGGTTCATGGGTATGCTCGTGAGGTCAACCTAGTGTTTATCATCTCCGTTGCGTTTACGAACCTTTCCTACAATATTGAACCTCAATATTGATACGTGAGTACTCCTAAATTTATTTTTACATATTAATAGTGTATCCCTGACTAGTGCTCGAGAAAATAGGATCATGCATGCTTGTACATTTAATATTGCCCTTAGATAGGTTATGTTGAATCTTAAAGGTTGTTATACCATGGATGAAATAAGGTATAAGATATGCATGTCATTGGAAAGCTAGCGAAAAATTAAGAACTTTTCATTTAGATATCGAATGGATTCGATGAACGGTTAGAAAGTTTTGAATTAAACACTTAATTTCGTAATTAAGATTGCTAATGATAATTAGTGAACTAAATTTTTGGGTAATAAAAAGTGGTTATTTGAATTCTACTCGTCGAGTAGATGAATTTTCATATAAAGCACGTCTCGTTTCGTTGAACGGTTGTCAAGTTATAGATAAAATAAATTTTGTAAATTTTGATGAAACGTCGATACGGAAACTGAAATTCTCGCTGACCTGCGTTGTTTCAGATTAAAACAAAAATACCACTAAATTCTTTGCTGTAAGGTCTAACAAACGACTCTGGCCGTTTGTCAATTCGAGTCTCGACGATTTTTCTAAAAATCGTCAAAGTTGACTGTTTGGTCACATTTTAAAATTCTAAAAAGAGCTGGAACTTTTTATTAAAAATGTCAGTTTTGTATCAGTTGCCATGGTCGACCTGATGTGTGTTTACTTTTGCCAAAAATCATGTTATATCTTTATGGTAACGAGAATTTGAAGGCTTTGACCGCTTGTCAATCCGAGTTTCGAGGAATTTTCTAAAAATCTCCAAAGTAGGCTACTCGGTCACTTTTGTAAATTTATTAAAGCTGAAAAATTAACTTTGAAACGCCGAAACCGCGTTGGCAACTACGAGTTGTCTAGATTTAGTTTACTTCTGTAAAAATTTATGCTTAATCTTTTTGGTAATGTGTAACTTTTATCTTTGCCCGTTTATCAATCGGAGTTTCGATAATTTTTCTAAAAAATCGCTGAAGTGGTCGTTTAGTCATGTTTGACCGAAAAAAAATCATTTTTGTATAAGTTATTGTATTTTTGCATGCGACCTCGTTTTTACTTTAACCTTTGACTTTTGACCTTGAACTTTGACTTTTTCCATTAACTTTTCAGTTAATTTTTTCGTGTTGACTTTCTCTAAATACTAAAATACTATTTTATGATTATGATACCATTTGTGTTACGTTGTTTCACACGTCACCTTTTACTAGAATTTTAAATGAGCATGGGTAATATAACATGTTACTATACTGTTGAGTCAGACTCGAGCATTAGGATTGTGGTACACTATGACTTAGCCTAAATTGTTAGACAAATATTGACCGTCATATAAATATATATAATTAATATAGGTTCGTGAATCCAAGGCCAACCTTACACTTGTTCGATGATGTTATATGTATTTTTACTACAAAATACAGTATGGTGAGTTTCATCTGCCTTTTTTTTTCCCTTTATATTTTTGGGACTGAGAATACATGCGCTTTTATAAATGTTTGACGAAATAGACACAAGTAATTGAAACTACATTCTATGGTTGAATTATCGAAATCGAATATGCCCCTTTTTATTAAAGTCTGGTAATCTAAGAATTAGGGAACAGACACCCTAATTGACGCGAATCCTAAAGATAGATCTATTGGGCCTAACAAACCCCATCCAAAGTACCGGATGCTTTAGTACTTCGAAATTTATATCATGTCCGAAGGAGGATCCCGGAATGATAGGGGATATTCTTATATGTATCTAGTTAATGTCGGTTACCAGGTGTTCACCATATGAATGATTATTTTTGTCTCTATGCATGGGACGTATATTTAAGAGAACTGGAAATGAAATTCTTGTGGTCTATAAAAATGATGAAAATAAATGATTATGATAAACTAATGAACTCACCAACCTTTTGGTTGACACTTGAAAGCATGTTTATTCTCAGGTTTGAAAGAGATCTTCCGCTGTGCATTAGCTGATTTTAAAGATATTACTTGGAGTCATTCATGACATATTTCAAAAGACGTTGCATTCGAGTCGTTGAAGTTCATTAAAGATTATATTTAAGTAGATGACAGATTAGGTCATTTATAGTATGGATATTATGAAATGGTATGCATGCCTGTCAACTTTCGATGTAAATGAAAGCTTTTCTTTTAAAACGAATGCAATGTTTGTAAAATGTATCATATAGAGGTCAAATACCTCGCGATGTAATCATATGTTATTGTATTCGTCCTTATGGATAGGGACGGGTCATCTCATGTGGTATCAGAGCGGTGGTCTTAGCGAACCAGGTCTTGCATTAGTGTGTCTAACTGATAGTTGTTTAGATGCATTAGTGAGTCTGGACTTCGACCGTGTCTGCATGTCAAAAGTTTTGCTTATCATTTAGTCGGAAATCATCTACCTACCATCCTTAGGAAATTACCTGATTATCATTCTTTAGTCTATACGCGTTTTCTTGCATTTATTGCATAATAGTGTATAGACGAAATCTTATCCTGGCATATCTGTTACTGTGAACTTTGACTGACATCTTTCAAAGTTTCTTCCGTAATTTATGGGATTTTGATAATATATATACATATGTAAATTATGTATTGAAGAATATCAAATCTAATTCCTATAATCTATTTCATAACAAAATTCTTTCCCTAATCATACAAGATGGATCCCTCAACCAGTTCGAACTCCTCAGATTTCGATAGCTATGTCGATATGGATTTCCATTCGAGCTCCGAAAACAGTGTGACCGGAGTAGATCAACCAATCAGTCATCATCTATTCTGGATGAAATGGGGATGGGTTCGTAGCCTCCTCAATTATTGGAGACAAGAAGAAGGTGATCCTTTCCATCCACCACATTACCCTCTTGGCGATGAAACTGAAGCACTTACCGGCGAACCTGTTCGTGAAACCATTTTCTCTCTCATTTCCAGAGTATCTCGTCACGATTATATACTACATCAAATTCTAGATTTTATTTATCCGCTCGTCCCAACCAACAATCATCCCGGTATACTAGCAGAAGTTAACGAACTTCGTGCTCGTGTGACGGCTTTGGAGCTTATGGTGCAAGGATTACAAACACCATCAGCAGCACCAGCAGCATAATCAGTACCGCCAGTAACATCAACATCGCAAGCCTCAATACCCTAAGCACCAGCAGCATCACCGGCATCAACAACACCACCATCAACAACAGGATCATTACCACCACCAACAATCACATATGCATCACACACCTCAATATCCCAATCTATATATATGATATCAACGTCACACGCACCAAAGATACCAAGGAGTACCAACAACAACAAATGATGAAGTATTGATTCATAACTTCATCGGAGAAACATTCTGTGGTAATTATGTAATCTCTAAAGTTTTAGAGATTATCTATCTCAGCCTAAACCAAAAACTAGATGAGTGGACAGAGATGATAGAGAGAAGAACCGAAACCCTAACAAGACTAGTGCGTAAGGTACAAGCTAGACTTGTTTTACCAACAACATCAGCAGTACCAATAGCCTCACCAACACAGTCAAATGCTGTCAACATAGTGAGAATCGTCAACACCTCCAACCTCACAAGCTTCGCCAGTTCAAGAATCACTGTGGAAATCATTACGAATTAATAACGAGTATATTATATCAACGAGATATGAAGTATTAACTCAGTTCCTCCAAAGAATTTATATGTATATCCTATATATATATATAAAAAAAAAAAAAAAAAATTTAACCATAATAAATCTTTCTGTACTAAGCTATTATGTATGGAACTTAACTATCCGGTTAATTCATATTACTAATATGCTATGATGTACATTATTCGTTAACAATTTCATCATTGTTAACCACAATCTCTGCTTCAATTCAATGAATTCCGTCTCATAATAAGTCAAGTGTATCATTCAATAACATGTTTGATTTTACACTTTCATCTTCGATGCACTCGAAACTTTCTAGAAAACATCAATCGTACTTTGCGAAGTTCGCAAGAATTCTTCAAGCGTCAACATCCTTCACTGAAGAATATCAATAAGAATAAATATTGAAGTATTGACTACATTAGTGAAATACTCCGCAAAGATTATGAAATCTCTAATGTTTTTTAAAAAAAAAAAAAAAAAAAATTCATTTCTAATTCAATCTGAAAATCAAATGAGCTTAGTATGATTTAAACTCATTGAATCTGTATTACATCTGAAGAAAATATATTCACATATATTTTCATAAGGACTGTAATGAAAATTCTTATTCAAAACATTATTTGTGAATTTTTTTTAACGGGTAGGTAATACCCGAGAGATGTCTAAATTCACAATTAATATGTTACATTCTTTGAATCTGATTCAGCAATCACCAACTGTATTCACTACTCTCTCAACAATATACATTCTTTCGTAAAAATCAAAATAACTATTCTCATCCAAATTTGATTACATATTCTAATTTTGACAAATCAAAAAAATCCAAGTCAAGATTTAACAGAAGACATCACTCTTAGAATTCCTACATCTATCAAAGTCATACTTTGAATTCAAAACTGTGACAGAACATCACTTTTATTCGTAACACTCAGAAATAGATGAAATTCATTAGGGAATCAGGACGATTTTATCATTTGGATATTGACTATGACAATCTGCATTTAAAACCCTTCGAAATCCTGGAAGACACTTCAAACATTGAACAATCGAGATGATGATCCAACCACACATTATCCGAAGTCTTGTACCTGAAAAGCTCTCGAAACCAAAGTCGTAGTTTAACACGTACCCTCGTCGAATTCTTTAGCATTTATTAGCAAAAACAACACTTCGATTTCTTTTCAAAGTAGCCAATTTTGTCACAGCTCCAGCAAGTCAATTTCGATTTCTCAGTCGGACTAGTCTTATTATAACCCCGATAGATACGTTGCTCTTTCGTCATTATTACTAGGGAACCTTTCATATTCCACCATATTACCACCAGCGTTTAATCATCTGAAACACGATTCTTCTGAACCCACCTCGGATTGATAACCAGAGATTCAGATATTATAGCATTAAATGCAGAGGAAACATAAAAATGGTAGAAGGTTTAAACGGTCAAAATTTTGATGATAAAAGATAGTGAGTTGGTAAAGCTCAGAAAAAGAAAGGATTTGGTACTGAAAAACGGATTGAGCAAAGTATGAGGGAAGCCGTGGACAAATCATAGAGACTGAATCTGCCTTCAAAGGATCTAAATGATTCAGTGCCTACTGAACTCGTTAGCAAACACCTTACTTCTTATTCTAAACCTTCACAGACAGATATTCTTCATCATCATCATATCTTAAATATTATAAGATATCTTCGTATCTTCCATTATACATATTCTCCATATTTCTGGAAATATCATCACAACTATTCTTATCAAGTATCATTTATCTCTCCGTAATAACTGCAAAATAAAAGAGACTGTGTTAGTTTCTAAATTCTGAAAAATTCGAATATGAATGTTTTTGAAGTAGTGTTGGGAACTGATGCATGAGTTAGTATAATATAATGACACTTGATCAACGTCATTATATTACAGTAATTCATGCTGAGTTTCTAATGGACGTGATGATTCACAGGACATACCGTCATCATGTGTCATTTACACGACTCTTACATTCTATCTAACCTCTAAATATATCAAGAAAATATTTCTTGATGATTCGGCCTTTTTCAGGATATTCTGGTAATTTGACAAATCAAGATATTACCCTTTCAAATTCTAACTTAGAACAATTACTATATTCCTTCTGAAAGCCATACATACAAATTCCGGACCATTACAAGAGCTACTTAATCGCAAGAAGAAGAAACGAAAGGACAAAGCTCCGAAATCAAAAATTGGGGTATAAACCGCAGCAAATAGGAGAGAACATTAACTATGGATGACAATGATTATAGAAGACAGAAGCAGGGACATCGAAGTATAAAGGAAGATATAAAACCCAACGACCACCCAGAAACTACAAACCGTGTATATCAATACGTATAGCGATATAAAGACACGGGAGAATGAAAAACACTATAACCCCAAGGTAATGATAGAAGTAAGTAACTTCCTCCGGTGGTAGATGAAAGAGAAGGATGACAGATATGAAAGTTAGGAGTATATCAAGAATCAGTACTGGATGGAGCATGTTGACGAATGTTTTAAAATATGAATCAAGGGAGCAAGAATAGAAGGTGTGAGCTGTGGAAATAAGGAAATGAAGGGAGTGAATTTATAGTGAAATATCCGACAGACCAATCGAAACAGATTATTGCATTTAATCAAAGAAGATCCTGATTTCCTAAATCGCCGAAACCCCAAATCTTATTACGAAGATTTTCTTTAAATCCCATGAATTCCGGAAAATCAATCATAACCACGTCATTGGTTAAAACGAATATACATTTACTCATTTCACACTCTTGCGATAGCTTCACTTATACTCTTCGCATAATCAAATTGTTCTATCTATATTACTCAATGATGATAAAACTCTATTTATTAACTCATATTCGTCATGAAAACATTTTTATAGTTAGCCATGACGACTTCGATCAAATTTCGGGACGAAATTTCTTTTAACAGGTAGGTACTGTGATGACCCAGAAATTTCAGAACAAATTTAAACTTTAATCTTTATATATATCCGACACGATAAGCAAAAATCTGTATTGTTGAGTCTCGAAAGCTTTGAAACTATATTCATGTAATCAATTACCCTTTGACCATGCCTAACGATTCACGAACAATTATGTGTAAATAAATATATATACATATACATGTGTGATTATTAAATTGTGATATATTAATAAAACATTGAACGGATTAGTTAATATGAATATAAGTTATGAGATATATTTTATGAACTTGGAAATGCTATCAAGGTATTGAATAAATAATACTTTACATGAACGTATTTGTTCGATGTAAGTTTATCGACGAGATTAAAAGATAATATCAAATGATTGAATTATCGGATACATTGAACTATGATTATGAGTCTCTGTTATGAGGTCCACTTTGAATTAGGAAACCCTTACTTTTTTAACGGTATTCGGAATAAATGGTAAAGTGATTTACAAGTAAGAACAAAGTATCACTTATTGGGAGTTAGACAAAAGTTAGTGGAGAATTGAATTTCATAATACTCAATTTATCATATAGAAGGAATAATTGGGATACGATTCGTTGACTAGATAAACCCATTTGATATGTTATAATAAGTTATATTATTTAGAAAGTTAAGGAAATTAAACTAAACATTTACGCATAAAAGAATGAAATCAAATTAAGTTTTAAAGCATAAACGTTATAGGATTTTCGATTATGTAAATGAACTTAAATTATATAATTAGTTTTGAAAGGATAACTAGTATGTTATTAGATAAATATTTCAAAAATATGTATAAGATTATAAATTTTAATTAGTCATAAAACGTTTTGATTTTAAACTAATATTAATAAATAGGCTTTGATAAATAACAAGATTATGAATTATAAAAGGAAATGATCAAAACACTCAAAAGATTAAGTTACACTTTGAGTGGGTTAGTTTTTAATTAATTTAAGTCTAGTTATTAATAAAGGTACGTGTCACAAAATGTTTAATTTAAAATAAAATATATTGACAAACAACGAGACTTTAATTTATAGAAGGAAATGACCACAACGCTCAATTTTATAAGTTATATTTTTATAAAGGTAATTTATTGTTGAGTAAGTCTAATTTTTGTAAAAGGTACACGTCACGTAACGTAAAAGGCTAGTTTTCTAAACGTACGAAAGTGCGCCCGAAAAACCGAAAGTGGTACATGAGTCGTGAGACCACGACCGTGTCATTTTTGTAAAAATTATATTTTTACCACGAGCGTAAATATAATATAATATTTAATTAATTCTAAAGATTAAATATATTATATATTAAATAATATATATATATATATATATATATATATACACTTTACATAAAGTTGTAAAGTTACGTAAGATTTGAAATGGGAATCATAAAGTTGTCGCAAGTTGTGGTGGTAGGTGGCAAACTTTCTCTTTAAAAACCGAACTCGTTCAATCTGCCATTCATTTTCATTTTCATATTACGGAGTATTACTTAATTTATTATTATTATTATTATTATTATTAATATTAATCTTATTATTATTAGTATTATTGAGAGCGATATTATTAGTGTTATACATAAAATACTACGACGAGGTCATGAGCGGGTCATTTCAAGACAAGTTTTATGAGTAGGATAGGGCTAAGGAAATTATGGGTTATAGCTATGGAGGTGATGGGAATGGTTCATGGGTATGCTCGTGAGGTCAACCTAGTGTTTATCATCTCCGTTGCGTTTACGAACCTTTCCTACAATATTGAACCTCAATATTGATACGTGAGTACTCCTAAATTTATTTTTACATATTAATAGTGTATCCCTGACTAGTGCTCGAGAAAATAGGATCATGCATGCTTGTACATTTAATATTGCCCTTAGATAGGTTATGTTGAATCTTAAAGGTTGTTATACCATGGATGAAATAAGGTATAAGATATGCATGTCATTGGAAAGCTAGCGAAAAATTAAGAACTTTTCATTTAGATATCGAATGGATTCGATGAACGGTTAGAAAGTTTTGAATTAAACACTTAATTTCGTAATTAAGATTGCTAATGATAATTAGTGAACTAAATTTTTGGGTAATAAAAAGTGGTTATTTGAATTCTACTCGTCGAGTAGATGAATTTTCATATAAAGCACGTCTCGTTTCGTTGAACGGTTGTCAAGTTATAGATAAAATAAATTTTGTAAATTTTGATGAAACGTCGATACGGAAACTGAAATTCTCGCTGACCTGCGTTGTTTCAGATTAAAACAAAAATACCACTAAATTCTTTGCTGTAAGGTCTAACAAACGACTCTGGCCGTTTGTCAATTCGAGTCTCGACGATTTTTCTAAAAATCGTCAAAGTTGACTGTTTGGTCACATTTTAAAATTCTAAAAAGAGCTGGAACTTTTTATTAAAAATGTCAGTTTTGTATCAGTTGCCATGGTCGACCTGATGTGTGTTTACTTTTGCCAAAAATCATGTTATATCTTTATGGTAACGAGAATTTGAAGGCTTTGACCGCTTGTCAATCCGAGTTTCGAGGAATTTTCTAAAAATCTCCAAAGTAGGCTACTCGGTCACTTTTGTAAATTTATTAAAGCTGAAAAATTAACTTTGAAACGCCGAAACCGCGTTGGCAACTACGAGTTGTCTAGATTTAGTTTACTTCTGTAAAAATTTATGCTTAATCTTTTTGGTAATGTGTAACTTTTATCTTTGCCCGTTTATCAATCGGAGTTTCGATAATTTTTCTAAAAAATCGCTGAAGTGGTCGTTTAGTCATGTTTGACCGAAAAAAATCATTTTTGTATAAGTTATTGTATTTTTGCATGCGACCTCGTTTTTACTTTAACCTTTGACTTTTGACCTTGAACTTTGACTTTTTCCATTAACTTTTCAGTTAATTTTTTCGTGTTGACTTTCTCTAAATACTAAAATACTATTTTATGATTATGATACCATTTGTGTTACGTTGTTTCACACGTCACCTTTTACTAGAATTTTAAATGAGCATGGGTAATATAACATGTTACTATACTGTTGAGTCAGACTCGAGCATTAGGATTGTGGTACACTATGACTTAGCCT
This sequence comes from Rutidosis leptorrhynchoides, assembly GCF_046630445.1. Classification (NCBI taxonomy): domain Eukaryota; kingdom Viridiplantae; phylum Streptophyta; class Magnoliopsida; order Asterales; family Asteraceae; genus Rutidosis; species Rutidosis leptorrhynchoides. The sequence continues at coordinate 566,776,253 of NC_092336.1, read as the reverse complement.
AAATTGTTAGACAAATATTGACCGTCATATAAATATATATAATTAATATAGGTTCGTGAATCCAAGGCCAACCTTACACTTGTTCGATGATGTTATATGTATTTTTACTACAAAATACAGTATGGTGAGTTTCATCTGCCTTTTTTTTTTCCCTTTATATTTTTGGGACTGAGAATACATGCGCTTTTATAAATGTTTGACGAAATAGACACAAGTAATTGAAACTACATTCTATGGTTGAATTATCGAAATCGAATATGCCCCTTTTTATTAAAGTCTGGTAATCTAAGAATTAGGGAACAGACACCCTAATTGACGCGAATCCTAAAGATAGATCTATTGGGCCTAACAAACCCCATCCAAAGTACCGGATGCTTTAGTACTTCGAAATTTATATCATGTCCGAAGGAGGATCCCGGAATGATAGGGGATATTCTTATATGTATCTAGTTAATGTCGGTTACCAGGTGTTCACCATATGAATGATTATTTTTGTCTCTATGCATGGGACGTATATTTAAGAGAACTGGAAATGAAATTCTTGTGGTCTATAAAAATGATGAAAATAAATGATTATGATAAACTAATGAACTCACCAACCTTTTGGTTGACACTTGAAAGCATGTTTATTCTCAGGTTTGAAAGAGATCTTCCGCTGTGCATTAGCTGATTTTAAAGATATTACTTGGAGTCATTCATGACATATTTCAAAAGACGTTGCATTCGAGTCGTTGAAGTTCATTAAAGATTATATTTAAGTAGATGACAGATTAGGTCATTTATAGTATGGATATTATGAAATGGTATGCATGCCTGTCAACTTTCGATGTAAATGAAAGCTTTTCTTTTAAAACGAATGCAATGTTTGTAAAATGTATCATATAGAGGTCAAATACCTCGCGATGTAATCATATGTTATTGTATTCGTCCTTATGGATAGGGACGGGTCATCTCACCTTGATCTTAAGAATTTTGCTGATCTCGAGAATTATATATTTCACACAGTGATATCATGTCTGCAGTACATACATAGAGATATATTAGAAACACCGCTTTTCCGATATCCGCATTAAGAATCAATTACCAGTGTTTGGTAACAACGAAACTTTCCAACTACATCATATATATATATATATATATATATATATATATATATATATATATATATATATATATATATATATATATATAGGGGCAGGATCAATGGAAAAGTAACCAATCGGGGGGAAGTAAAAATTTTTTTTTTTCGTTTTTTTTGAATTTTTTTTTTCCGGCATCAAGATCACACGAAAATATGAACATTTAGAAGAGATATTTCGTGATGAATGTTATTATTTAGGCGGAAAAACGATCGACAAAAATAACATTCAATATAATATTGTTCGTGAAGAATATGAACGTTTTTTTCTTCATGTTTTGTGAAGTAAAATTTAGCCCGATTTAGAGTTTAGGGTTTAGAGTTTGATGTTTTGGGTTTATTCCATAAACCCAAAACACCAAAACCTAAACCCTAAACCCTAAACTCTAAACCGTTCGTGTTAAAAACTCAATCTAAATCCTAAATCTAAACCCTAAATCTAAACCCTAAACCCTAAATTTCTAAACCCTAATATCTAAACCATATAAACCCTAATATCTAAACCCCAATAGCTAAAACTTCAAAATACGCTCGAAAAACACGATAATTGTTATAGATTACTTCTTCGAGCGTTTTCCCGCCAAAATAAAAACATTTATCACAAAGTGTCTCTACTAAATGTTCATATTTTCATCTCATCTATAATGTTCATGAACAAAGTTTTTTCAAAAAACGAAAAAAAACAAATTTTGCTTCCCCCCGATTGGTTACTTCCCTCTTGATCCTATATATATATATATATATATATATATATATATATATATATATATATATATATATATATATATATATATATATATATATATATATATAAAATATAATATAGTGGTAGGATCAAGAGGGAAGTAGCAATCGGGGGGAAGCGGGGGAAGCAAAAACTTTTTTTTTTGTTTTTTGAAAAAACTTTGTTCACGAACATTATAGATGGGATGAAAATATGAACATTTAATAAAGACACTTTGTGATAAATGTATTTAGTTTGGCGGGAAAACGCTCGAAGAAGTAATATATATAACAATTATCGTGTTTTTCGAGCGTATGTTGAGGTTTTAGCTATTAGGGTTTAGATATTAGGGTTTATAGGGTTTAGGGTTTAGATTTAGAGTTTAGATTTAGGATTTAGATTGAGTTTTTAACACGAACGGTTTAGGGTTTAGGGTTCCATAAACCCAAAACACCAAACCCTAAACCCTAAACTCTAAATCGGGCTAAATTTTACCTCACAAAACATGAAGAAAAAAAACGTTCACATTCTTCACAAACAATATTATCTTGAATGTTATTTTTGTCAATCGTTTTCCCTCCTAAATAATAGCATTCATCACGAAGTGTCTTTTCTAAATGTTCATATTTTCGTGTGATCTTGATGCCGAAAATTTTTTTTCCAAAAAAACGAATTTTTTTTTGCTTCCCCCCGCTTCCCCCCGATTGGTTACTTCCCCATTGATCCTGGCCCTATATATATATATATATATATATATATATATATATATATATATATATATATATATATATATATATATATATATATATATATATATATATATATATATATATATATACTAGTTTTATGAGCCCGTCCGTTGGACGGAAGTCGTAGATGTACGGTTTCACAACTCTTGAATTTATGCAAAAGTTGTAAGATTTTTCTATTCGGGTTACCCGGGAAGGGCGGATAATTTAACCACATATTCTAGTGTACGCAGTCCATCAGGAATATTTTCTTGTTGTTTCCAACTCTTTCAAGATCACCATAAGATTCGAATCTAAGACATCAGGGGTCCAACCATTGGGCTACTTTGAGATGGTTGGTTGCAAATTAAGGGTGAATTTATATAACAATAGTTTATAAGTACATATGAGAGTAAAATTAGTTGAAAATTAATACACCGCCTTTGTTACATTTAGTATGGTTATTAAATAATGTATTGTTTAAGTTGGAATATGATAGTACAAATAATACGTAATAAAAATAATTTATGATTTAGAGCCCTTGCGTTGCATGGACGCTAAAAATACAACTAATAGACTGGTTATGATTAATTATTAATAATGTGTCGTTTAAGTTAAAAAATAATATTAATATTACAAATAATAAATAATATGTGATCATTGTCAAATGTTACTAAGGTTTAGAGCCCGTAAGTTACATAAACGTTAAAGATACAATTAAAAAGGTAGTTATGATTATTAATTAGTTATAATATACTCCATATTGTTTAAATCAAATTAAATATCAAATACGTGATCGTGATCAAATATTACTAAGGTTTAGAGCCGGTACATTAATTATTTATTATATACTCCAAAGTCAAATTTTATAAAAATTTATGTACTCCGTACGTTTTTAAATATATATGGCATGGATATATTTACCTCATCATATACTCCGTGCTTTTTTATTTTATTTATTGAATGTTAATAATCTTCATTATTAGGTGTTTTTAGTTATTTATGGGAACGTAATTATTATTGGAATTAAAATACTCCCCTTAGTTAATACGTAAAAACTAAAAAAAATAATTATAGTAAATATATTTGAATTCTATGATGAATATGGAAAGTAAATTTCAACCTATACAAAAATTTAATTGAGTCAGTTTTTAATTGAGAAATTGACATATGTGTAAATTTAATTCAGGTTAATTTTCTTGTTGTTTCCGAGTCTTTTAAGATCACCATAAGATTCGAATCTAAGACATCAGGGGTTCAACCATTGGGCTACTTTGAGATGGTTGGTTGCAAATTAAGGGTGAATTTATATAACAATAGTATATAAGTACATATGAGAGTGAAATTAGTTGAAAATTAATACACCGCCTTTGTTACATTTAGTATGGTTATTAAATAATGTATTGTTTAAGTTGGAATATGATAGTACAAATAATACGTAATATAAATAATTTATGATTTAGAGCCCTTGCGTTGCATGGACGTTAAAAATACAACTAATAGACTGGTTATGATTAATTATTAATAATGTGTCGTTGAAGTTAAAGAATAATATTAATATTACAAATAATACGTGATCATTGTCAAATACTACTAAATTTTAGAGCCCGTAAGTTACATAGACGTCAAAAATACAATTAAAAAGGTAGTTATGATTATTAATTAGTTATAATATACTCCATATTGTTTAAGTCAAATCAAATATCAAATACGTGATCGTGATCAAATATTACTAAGGTTTAGAGCCGGTACAATATAATTAAAAGGCTAGTTATGATTAATTATTTATTATATACTCCAAAGTTAAATTATATAAAAATTTATGTACTCCGTAAGTTTTTAAATATATATGGCATGGATATATTTACCTCATCATATACACCGTGCTTTTTTTATTATATTTATTGAATGTTAATAATCTTCATTATTAGGTGTTTTTAGTTATTTATGGGATCATAATTTCTATTGGAATCAAAATACTCCCCTTAGTTAATGAAATGTCCCGTTCATAATGATTATAAACGTTTTATATTAATTGATTTCGTTGCGAGGTTTTGACCTCTATATGAGACGTTTTTCAAAGACTGCATTCGATTTTTAAAACAACCATAACCTTTATTTTATCGTTAGAGGTTTTAAAAACATTACGACGATTATCAAATAATGATAATCTGAAATATAGCGTTATCGCACGACCATTACATAATGGTTTACAATAATATTACACATCAACTTAAGTCTTCGAATGCAGTTTTTAAACAATATTATACAAGCATGCAGGCTCCAATCTTGTCTTTATTTAGCATGCAACAGCGGAAGCTCTTAATAATCACCTGAGAATAAACATGCTTAAAACGTCAACAAAAATGTTGGTGAGTTATAGGTTTAACCTATATATTTATCAAATCGTAATAATAGACCACAAGATTTCATATTTCTATTTCTCATAAACAACATACAATCTGCATAAAAATTATTCATATGATGAACACCTGGTAACCGACATTAACAAATGCATCTAGAATATCCCCAATATACATGTACACTCATATGTATATAAAATCGAAGTACTAAAGCATCCATAACATGGATGAGGTTCGTTAGGCCCATAGATATATCTTCAGGATTCGCGTCAATTTGGGGGTCTGTTCCCAAATTCTTAGGCTACCAAGCTGAAAGGGTGATATCCGATATAATGATTCAATCATAGAATATAGTTTCAAGTACTTGTGTCTATTTTGTAAAACATTTATAAAACTGCATGTATTCTCATCCAAAAAATATTAGATTTTAAAAGTGGGACTATAACTCATTTTCACAGATTTTTCCTTCGTCAGAAATAAGACTTGGCCACGGGTCGATTCACGAATCTATAACAATATATATATATATATATATATATATATATATATATATATATATATATATATATATATATATATATATATATATCAAAGTATGATCGAAATATATTCACAATATGTTTTATTATGTTTTAACAATTCAAGTTTGTTAAGTTAACAGTCCAACGTTCGTAGTCCACAGTTAGTTGTCCACAGTTAGTAGTACAGAAGTAAATCAATATCTATTATCTCGAATCAATCCACGACCCAGTGTATACAAGTCTCAGACTCGATCACAACTCAAAGTATATATATTATTTTGGAATCAACCTCAACCCTGTATAGCTAACTCGAATATTACAGCATATAGAGTGTCTATGGTTGTTACAAATAATATATATAGATGACGTCGATATGATATGTCAAAACATAGTTTACGTGTCTATGTTCTATTAAGATTACATAATATATGTTAGAATATATGTATAATACAATATAAGTTAGTTAGGATATGGTTAGTATAGATTTTGTCAATTCATCCCGTAGTCAAATTAACCATTTTTAACCAATTTTGTTTTACCCATAACTTCTTCGTTTTAAATCCGTTTTGAGTGAACCAACCTACTATGGTTTCATATTGAACTGTGTTTTATGAAACTAAACAGAAAAAGTATAGGTTTATAGTCGGAAATTCAGTTTACAAGTCATTTTTGTAGAGGTAGTCATTTCAGTCGAAAAAAGGACGTCTTGATGACCATTTTGAAAAACATATTTCCACTTTGAGTTTAACCATGATTTTTGGATATAGTTTCATGTTCGTAAGAAAAATCATTTTCCCAGAAGAACAACTTTTAAATCAAAGTTTATCATAGTTTTTAATTATCTAACCCAAAACAGCCCCCCGGTTTTACTATGACGGCGTATGTCCGGTTTTACGGCGTTCTTCGTGTTTCCAGGTTTTAAATCATTAAGTTAACATATCATATAGATATAAAACATGTGTTTAGTTGATTTTAAAAGTCAATTTGGAAGGGTTTACTTTGTTTGCGAACAAGTTTAGAATTAACTAAACTATGTTCTAGTGATTACAAGTTTAAATCTTCGAATATATATATATATATATGAATCGAATGATGTTATGAACATCATTACTTCCTTAAGTATAGTAGGTAAACATACTGGAAATGACAAGAAATGATCTAGAGCTTCAAAGGATCTTGGATGGCTTGAAAGTTCTTGAAGTAGAATCATGACACGAAAACAAGTTCAAGTGAGTTTACTACTCTAATTAAGATTGTTATAGTTATAGAAATTGAATCAAAGTTTAAATATGAGTATTACTTTGATTTAGAAAGATAACCTACTGTAAATGACAAAGATTTCTTGAGATTGGATAATCACTCGAAATGGATTTGCAAGATTGGAAGTAAGCTAGTAAACTTGAAAGTGTTCTTGATGTGTTCTTGAGTTGTTGTTTTGTAAGTTGGTTTATGTATGTATTTATGAGCTAGATTGATGTAGATTCTGATGAAGATGATGAAGAACACTTAGAACATCAAGAGAGAATTTGAGAGAGATGTGTTTGATGCAGAAAAGTTGGAATGAAAATGTGTTTGTGGTGGGTGAAAGAAAACGTGAATATGGAGTCAAGATATAGGCTCCATTAGTTTGATTTTTAGTGTAATCATTCATGCTAGTTGCCAAATGATGGTTCCCACATATTTGATGACTCATTAAGGCTGCTAAGGAGCTGATCATTGAGTGTATATATTAATAGTATATACGTCTAGAGGCTGAGTATTGTACGAGTACGAATACGGATTGAATACGAGTAAATAGTGTTACTGTAGTAAATAGTGTTCAATGTAGCAAAATAGTATTTACTGTAGTAAATAGTATTTTACTGTAGCAAGCGAAAATTTACTGTAGCAAATAGTGTTTTACTGTAGCAAATAGTGTTTTACTTGTACATCTTTGATTTAATTGTATTTCTTCTTATATATATATATATATATATATATATATATATATATATATATATATATATATATATATATATATATATAATAAAAACTTACATCATAAAAAAATTAAAATGATTATATAATCATCACAAGTTATGATGTTCGTGAATCATCAGGCAAACGGGGTGGTCAATTGTCTATATAAACTCATTTCAATTAATCAAGTCTTAACAAGTTTAATTGCTTAACATATTGGAAACATTTAATCATGTAAATATAGTTTTCATTTAATATATAAACATGGAAAAGTTCGGGTCACTACATGATAACGCCAAAATTATACATGTTTATTGCCGTTATTTCGATCCAAAGTTGTTCCATTTGTATATAATTGTTGTACGTATGTATTGTAATTCGTGTATATTTGTAAAAGTCCATTGTGAATGAATAAATGAAGACCAACAGCGAAAACAGAGTTAAAACGAAGATTGAATGCGTAAAACAGCCTAAAACCACTGAAACAGGTCCAAATGCGGTGCATCTCTCTTAGATGCGGCGCATCTCTGCACCAAATAACTCCCGACAGTTTCAGATGCGGAGCATAAAGACTTCTGGACCAAAACAGCCTCTGATGCGGCGCATCTGAGAGGGATGCGGCGCATCCAAGCCAGATGCTACGCATCTGTCCCAGATGCAGCGCATCTGCTCCCCTGCCGATAGTTCTGAGTGCAGAATCGAACTGGAATCTACTGAACGTAAAGAGATGCGGTGCATCCCAAAGAGATGCGGCGCATCTGGTCAATTTCTGGCCATTTTACCTAACTTTTGAGCCTATTTAATGGATCCTTTGGTTACATACTTGATACACCTTCACTACTACATTTTTCCTCAGTTCTAATACGATTTTCAAGGTTCAAGGAAGGCTACAAGTCAATCTTCACTCTTTCAGCATCAAGATTAAGCTAGGATCATTCATCACTATTGGTATTATTGTTCTATATCTTTTAAACATGAATTCAACTTGTATTTACTGTTCCATTAGTTCTACTATGATTATGTTAGGCTAAAAGCCTTGTGTGTTTGCTTCAATGTAAGATTTATGGCTTGGGATTGTTCTATACTTTGATGTTATGCTAGTGATATATATGTTTGATTGATTAAATTATCTAGTTCAACCATAAGAACCATTGTTATGCTTGCTTAGTTCATTACTTCAATTATATAGATTGCAAACCTATTAATGTGAGTTAACTAGGAAAACAATCTATACTTCAATACATCTAGTAATCTAGACGATTAGATGCACAAACTTAAGTGATTTTGTTATGTGTTTAATTCGGTAATTGAATAAGTTCCAAAGCAACATAATTATGAAATTACCTCAAGTGATTGTTGTGATTTAGGTTTCACGTGAGTTTAACCAGATTGGATCTAGTTAGCACCATGTTCTTTCAAAAGATCCATTGTTGTAATCATCCTTGTATCCTAGTTCAATTATGTAAGTTATGACTTGGTTTATGTGAGTTTATCAAAGACCATAGCTTATACTTCAACACCTAGTGATCTAGCCACCTATATGTGAGTATAGGATGTTAATTGAACGATATTTAGGATATACAATCATGTAGTATACTTAGAGTGATCTTAGTAAACTAGGTTTTATGTGAATTTAACCACGAAAGAATCTTGTTGATTAAACATAGCTCTTAAGTTTATAGAAATTGTGAAATTGATATAAACTGCTCTATTGTAACTATCACATAACGGTTTTAATTATAAAAGAACAATCCCTGTCATTTATCAAGCATAGAAGTAAACACCGCATTCTCATTCTTGTTATTCATTATATTTATTTACTGTTTCGTTAAACGAAAATACAATTTCAAACACAAACCCCCCATTTACAATAATTAATCGTTGTTAAAGTCCTTAAAACAAACTTCTCCCTGTGGATCGAACTGGTCAATTTACTTGCTAGTTACTGCATGATCGGGTTTTACTTGCCTGTATTATGTGTTAGTTATTAAGCATATTGTCTACATTTTAAAGGTTATGTCTTGACACATCACTACAGTACCTACCCGTTAAATAAATTTCGTTCCAAAATTTTAAGCTGTTGAAGGTGTTGACGCATCTTCTGGAAATAAGTGAAGGTATTTCTTCTTCATCTGATCTTCACGTTCCCAGGTGAACTCGAGTCCCCTACAGGCATTCCATCAAACCTTAACGATTGGTATTTTATTTTGCTTAAGTCGTTTGACCTCACGATCCATTATTTCAACGGGTTCTTCAATGAATTGAAGTTTTTCATTGATTTGGATTTCGTCTAAAGGAATAGTGAGATCTTCTTTGGCTAAGCATTTCTTCTTATTCGAGACATGAAAGATATTATGTACGCCGGCTAATTGTTGCGGTAATTCAAGTTGATAAGCTACTGGTCCGACACGATCAATAATCTTAAATGGCCCAATATATCTCGGGTTTAGTTTTCCTCGTTTTCCAAAATGAACAACGTCTTTCCAAGGTGATACTTTAAGCATGACCATGTCTCCAATTTCAAATTCTATATCTTTTCTTTTACTGTCTGTGTAGCTCTTTTGTCGGCTCTGAGCGGTTTTCAACCGTTGTTGAATTTGAATGATTTTCTCTGTGGTTTCTTGGATAATTTCTGGACCCGTAATCTGTCTATCCCCCACTTCACTCCAAAAAATTGGAGACCTGCACTTTCTACCATAAAGTGCCTCAAATGGTGCCATCTCAATACTCGAATGGTAACTGTTGTTGTAGGAAAATTCTGCTAACGGTAGATGTCGATCCCAACTGTTTCCAAAATCAATAACACATGCTCGTAGCATGTCTTCAAGCATTTGTATCGTCCTTTCACTCTGCCCATCAGTTTATGGGTGATAGGCAGTTCTCATGTCTAGACGAGTCCCCAATGCTTGTTGCAATGTCTGCCAAAATCTTGAAACAAATCTTTCATCCCTATCAGAGATAATAGAGATTGGTATTCCGTGTCTGGAGACGACTTCCTTCAAGTATAGTCGTGCTAACTTTTACATTTTATCATCTTCTCGCATTGGTAGAAAATGTGCTGATTTAGTGAGACGATCGACGATTACCCAAATAGTATCATAACCACTTGCAGTCCTTGGCAATTTAGTAATGAAATCCATGGTAATGTTTTCCCATTTCCACTCTGGGATTTCAGGTTGTTGAAGTAGACCTGATGGTTTCTGATGTTCAGCTTTTACCTTAGAACACGTCAAACATTCTCCTACGTATTTAGCAATATCGGCTTTCATACTCGGTCACCAAAAGTGTTTCTTGAGATCTTTGTACATCTTTCCCGCTCCAGGATATATTGTGTATCTGGTTTTATGTGCTTCCTTAAGTACCATTTCTCTCACATCTCCAAACTTTGATACCCAAATTCTTTCAGCCCTATATCGGGTTCCGTCTTCCCTAATATTAAGATGTTTCTCCGAACCTTTGGGTATTTCATCCTTCAAATTTCCCTCTTTTAAAACTCCCTGTTGCGCCTCCTTTATTTGAGTAGTAAGGTTAGTACAAATAATTATATTCATAGCTTTTACCCGTATAGGTTCTCTGTCCTTTCTACTCAAAGCGTCGGCTACCACATTCGCCTTCCCAGGGTGGTAACGAATCTCAAATTCGTAATCATTCAACAACTCAATCCACCTACGCTGCCTCATGTTCAGTTGTTTCTGATTAAATATATGTTGGAGACTTTTGTGGTCGGTATATATAATACTTTTGACTCCATATAAATAGTGCCTCCAAGTCTTTAATGCAAAAACAACAGCGCCCAATTCCAAATCGTGAGTTGTATAATTTTATTCGTGAATCTTCAATTGTCTGGACGCATAAGCAATTACCTTCGTTCGTTGCATTAATACACAACCGAGACCTTGCTTTGAAGCGTCACAATAAATCATAAAATCATCATTCCCTTCAGGCAATGATAATATAGGTGCCGTAGTTAACTTTTTCTTTAACAATTGAAATGCTTTCTCTTGCTCATCATTCCATTCAAATTTCTTCCCTTTATGCGTTAATGCAGTCAAGGGTTTTGCTATTTTTGAAAAATCTTGGATGAATCTTCTGTAGTAACCAGCCAATCCTAAAAATTGGCGTATATGCTTCGGAGTTTTCAGGGTTTCCCACTTTTCAACGGTTTCAATCTTTGCCGGATCTACCTGAATACCTTCTTTGTTCACTATGTGACCGAGGAATTGAACTTCTTCCAACCAAAATGCACACTTTGAAAACTTAGGATACAGTTTTTCTTTCCTCAACAACTCTAGCACTTTTCTTAAATGTTCTTCGTTCTCTTGATCATTCTTTTAGTAAATAAGTATGTCATCGATGAAAACAGTGACAAACTTGTCAAGGTATGGTCCACACACTCGGTTCATGAGGTCCATGAACACAGCTGGTGCATTAGTCAAATCTAAAGGCATAACCATAAACTCGTAATGACCGTAACGCGTCCTAAAAGCAGTCTTCGGAATATCATCCTCCTTCACCCGCATTTGATGATACCCAGAACGTAAATCAATCTTCGAATAAACTGACGAACCTTGGAGTTGATCAAACAAGTCGTCGATTCTTGGCAGTGGATAACGGTTCTTGATGGTAAGTTTGTTCAACTCTCGATAGTCGATACACAACCTGAATGTACCATCCTTCTTTTTGACAAACAAAACAGGAGCTCCCCACGGTGATGTGCTTGGTCGTATGAAACCACGCTCTAAAAGTTCTTGTAATTGACTTTGGAGTTCCTTCATTTCACTGGGTGTGAGTCTGTATGGAGCACGAGCTATTGGTACAGCTCCTGATACAAGATCTATTTGAAATTCAACAGATCGGTGTGGAGGTAGTCCCGGTAATTCTTTCGGAAATACATCGGGAAATTCTTTTGTGATGGGAACATCATTGATGTTCTTTTCTTCAGTTTGTACCTTCTCAACGTGTGCTAGAACGGCATAGCAACCTTTTCTTATTAGTTTTTGCGCCTTCAAATTACTAATAAGATTTAGCTTCGCGTTGCTCTTTTCTCCGAACACCATTAAGGGTTTCCCTTTTTCTCGTACAATGCGAATTGCATTTTTGTAACAGACGATCTCCGCTTTCACCTCTTTCAACCAGTCCATGCTGATTATCACATCAAAACTCCCTAACTCTACTGATATCAAATCAATCTTAAACGTTTCGTTAACCAGTTTAATTTCTCGATTCTGACATATTTTATCTGCTGTAATTAATTTACATTTTGCTAATTCGAGTAAAAACTTATTCTCCAATGGCGTTAATGGGCAACTTAATTTAGCAAAAAAATCTCTACTCATATAGCTTCTATCCGCACCCGAATTAAATAAAACATAAGCAGGTTTATCGTCAATAAGAAACGTACCCGTAACAAGCTCCGGGTCTTCCTGCGCTTCAACCGCATTAATGTTGAAGACTCTTCCACGGTTTTGGACATTATTATTTACTTCGTTCGGACATGCAGTTTTGTAATGGCCCATCTTTCTGCACCCAAAACAAGTAATGGCGGCATTAAATGTTTTGACATTATTTGTTCCTTTACTCCTGTTAATCTTTGGTCCATAGATTCCACACTTTGCAGCACTATGACCCATTCTTTTGCATTTTGTGCATAACTCCCTACAGTAATTATCCTGATGGTATTTCTCACACCTTAAGCACCTGGTTTTCTGCCTCATGTTGTCATTATTGTTGTTGTTGGGACGATTGTTGTTGTTGTTGGGACGGTTGTTGTTGCAATTGATGTTGTGGTTGTTGGGATAGTTGTTGCGATTGTGGTTGTAATTGTTGTTGTTTTATTGGTGACCCTTGTCATTGTTTTCCTCCCACTTTCTCTTGACTTGTTTCTTGTTGGCTTCTTCGGCCGCATGTTCTTTAATCCTTCCCTCAATCTGATTTATGAGTTTGTGAGCCATTCGACTTGCCTTTTGTATAGAGGCGGGCTCGTGTGAACTCACATCTTCTTGAATCCTTTCCGGTAACCCTTTTACAAATGCGTCGATTTTCTCTTCTTCATCTTCGAACGCTCCTGGACACAATAGGCACAACTCTGTGAATCATCGTTCGTACATGGTAATCTCGAAACCTTGCGTTCGTAATCCTCTAAGCTCTACCTTGAGCTTATTGATCTCGTTTCTGGGACGGTACTGTTCGTTCATCAAGTGCTTGAATGCTGACCACGGTAATGCGTAAGCAGTATCTTGTCCCCGCTGCTCGAGATAGGTGTTCCACCATGTTAACTTAGTACCTGTGAAGGTATGCATAGCGTACTTTACTTTATCTTCTTCAGTACATTTACTTATGGCAAACACCGATTCAACCTTTTCAGTCTACCGTTTTAATCCAATTGGACCCTCGATTCCATCGAATTCCAAAGGTTTACAGGCAGTGAATTCTTTGTAAGAGCATCATACACGATTTCTTGTGGAATTAGTTCCACTGCTAGAACCAGAGTTATTGTTGTTATTTTGAATTGCGGCCTGCACTGCGGCTATGTTCGCAGCAAGGAAAACACGAAAGTCTTCCTCACTCATGTTCAAGTTCTGACGAGTCGTTGGTGCCATTTCCTTCAAATATAGCTAAAAGAATTGAGTTAATCATATAGAATTTAAGAGCAGTCAATAGTATTTCGTAGCATAATATGAACTTATTTATAAAAGCTTTTTCTTCATATTAGCGTTTTATAGTTTTAATTCGGGTAGTACCTACCCGTTAAGTTCATACTTAGTAGCTACTATACAATTCCAGTACTACGATTCGATATGAAAAACTAAATACAATAATATTTCGCGATCAAACTTATACAATATTTTACAAACTTACAATACCGCTATTTTATATATAGCATAAAATATAGCACACAATAACTTTGATACAAGGCAATTGTGAAGATAATTCTATTTAATACGCAAGTCGTTCAGCAAAAGCAATAAAGGCACGTAATTCATAAGTCCAGAAATAAGTCATGCATTCGGGTTTTACTAGTATTATTTCCCATCCTTGGTCTTGTGGAAAATAACCTTTGTGGTCATTGGCAAGACAACATGTTGTAACGTCGTCAAAAGGACGAGGGTTACGTAATGCCCAACAGCCCCGTAACAATCTAAAAACCTTATTTCTCACCCCAACTACTGAATCCGTCACTTGTGGGAATGTTTTATTTAACAGTTGCAATCCGATGTTCTTTTTCTTAATTTGGTGAGAAGCGAACATCACTAACCCGTAAACATAACATGCTTCTTTATGTTGCATGTTTGAAGCTCTTTCTAAAGAACGAAGTCCTATGTTGGGATATGTGGAGTCAAAATAGGTTCTCAATCCGTAGCGTAAAATTGCATCTGGGTTTCCTGCATTTGATGCCTTAAAGAAAACACGTCGTAACTTAAAGTCTCCCCAATGTGATATACCCCATCTTTCAAAAGAAAGCCTTTTATAAACTAAGGCATGCTTGGAACATCTTTCAAATGTTCGACAAACTAATTTCCCCGTAAATAATTGTGCCGATGAATTCTGACCGACTCTAGACAAGATTTCATCAATCATATCCCCTGGTAGGTCTTCTAAAATTTTTGGTTGTCTATCCTTAATGTCCATTGTGTGTTTTATACTGTAAAATAGACAAGGATTAGATTTGTAAAAGATAGTTAACAAACAATACAAGCAATTTTTACATATATCATCAAAGTACAAGCACACTACAATACATATATTACACAACATGATTACTCCTCTTCATTTTGACTCACTTGTTTCTTCCTCTTCGGACTTGGTTCGTTTTTGTGATGACCCGGAAATTTCTGACCAAATTTAAACTTAATCTTTAACGTTTTCGACACGATAAGCAAAGTCTATGAAGTTGAATCTCAAAATTTTGAACTATTCAATTACCCTTCGATTGTTCTCAATGATTCTCGAACAATTATATGTAAATAGATTCATATACTATAACTTGAAAACGTAACAAAGTGTTAAGTAAACGATACTGTGCATTAAACTTTTTGGTTTGATTATCTGATTGATATATTTAACTACGGAGTTAAAAGATTATGCTAAACGATTGAATTAAAATATATTTACTGAATCCTTTAAGGATTGTGATATTATTACGGGTCTCTGTTGTGAGGTCCACGTTGATTTGTGAAATCATTCCTTTTTAACGGTATTCGGAATAAATGGTAAAGTGTTTGTTTAAATAACGTAATTTGGACACATACAATAATAAGGAATATTAACTATTAGAATTAAATCTATGAATAACTTGCGATGTGTATTTTAAAACGTGTTTATCCATATTGAAAATATATATTTAATAATACGGTAAAATATAATATTAACTTGGGCATAAAATGATTTGATATTAAATATATATTCACAAATAGCGAGACAATGATTTATAAAAGTAAATGACCAAAACACTCGAAAGTTTAAGATACACTTTGAGTGATATGATTTATTGATAATTTAAGACTATATTTTGACAAAGGTACGAGTCACAAAACGTAAAGTGCTAGTTTTCTAAGCGTACGAAAATGCGTTCGAGAAACTGGAACCGGGATATAAGTCGAGTGACGACGTATGACTTATCGGAACAAAAATTACAAGTCCACTATGCACGTGAATTTAATATAATATATAATTAATTATATAAATTAATTATATTATATTTATAATTAAAAAATTTGTCAACAAGCTAGTGTACAAAAGAGATGTGAGCTGTCCAGGCAGGCCATGCGATCGCATGGCATTTGCACTAGAAGCCCATGTGATCGCATGGGCATCAGATTCAGAAAACATTATAAAAGCTCGCGAGTTCAGTTGTTTGTCACACACACATATTTATTTATATTACTTCCTCTGTATTTAAATTATTATTAGTATTATTATTATTAATATTAATATTATTATTAATCTTATTAACTATTAGTATTATTAATTATTAATTAGTAATATACATAAAATACTACGACGAGGTTATGAGCGTGTAACTTTCAAAAATGGGTTTTTGAGCGGGATAAAGTTAAGGAAATTATGGGTTATTGCCAAGGAGGTTATGGGTAATGTTTGGGGGTATATTTGTGAGTCAAACCTAGTGTTTATCATCTTCGTTGTGTCTACGTACTTTCTTGCAATATGAAATCACAGTATTGATATGTAAGCATTCATATCTTATCTTTTATATATTAATTGTGTATCCATGTCTAGTGCTCGAGTATATATATTTATGCATGCTCGTATGCAAAATTTCATCGTTAAACAGTTTATGATGAATCACGAATTAAATACATATATCACTGGTAAAAGGTATATGATATGCATGTTTTTGGAAAGCTGACGAAAACTCAATAACTTTTCATTTAGATATCGAATAAGTTCGATGAACGGATTAAAAGATATGATCAACTGAATTATGATTGACGTTAATTGAAATTGCTTTTGAATCTGCAATTTAGATTTAAATAACTTGTTTACAAGATTGATAAAATGGATTTTTAAATATTACCAGCCGAGTAAATGAATCCTTATATAAGGTACGTCTCGTTTGTTGAACTATTGTCAAAATTAACTTTTTGAAACAACATTGGATAACTTTTGTATGTCAATATCGAGCATTAGGATTGTGATACACTATGACCTGACCTGGCTTGATAGACATTTATTGACCAACATATGTTCTCTAGGTTGAGATCTACGATTATTTGATATTTCGAGTTTCGGTCACATTACGATGAACAACTTTATGTGCTGCTAAGGTGAGTTTCATTTCCCTTTTTAAATGATTTTGCAATATATATTTTTGGGCTGAGAATACATGCACTTTATTTTAAAAACAATGGACACAAGTACATACTAAATTCTATACTGAGTTTGAACCGAAAATCCCTTAGCTTTGGTAACTAGTAACTGCCGGTTATAAGAACTGGTGGGCGGGAGTAGTAGTATATGGATCCATAGGGCTTGATATCCCCGTCCGAGCTAGAGCGCTAGCCTTTTAACGGACGTATGCTATTTGAGAAGCGTACACGTTGGTTTGCGTGCATTATTAAAATGATTATACAAAGCGTACAAATTATATATACGTTAAGTTTAGTTACCAGGGTGCTCAATCTTGTAGAATATTTTGATAAATGTTTCTGGATGAAACAACTGAAATCTTGTGATCCACATTTATGTACAGATTATTGTGATGACCCGTCCTAATCCACCTGGACGAATACATCAACATCTGGTCCCATTGCGAGGTTTTGACCTCTATGTGATACGTTTTGTACCATTGCATTCGTTTGAGAAGGTATTTCATAAATGAATATATAAATTCCAGGTTTTTAACATCTGATGATTCCTATGTATAGACAATCACCATTTAAATGGTTTATAATAATACATCTGTTGACAATACAGTCAAAATAAGGTACATGGTAATGGTTTGGTGAATGCAAGTTTCTTATATATAGCATGTATGACTCCAAGCACATATCTTGTATCACGTATAAGCAAACTGCGGAAGACATCTAGAAACCTGAGAATAAACATGCTTCAAGTGTCAACACAAAGGTTGGTGAGTTCATAGTTTTAATATTACACATAATCCGTATATCAATGTGGATTACAAAAGTTCAGTTGTTTCATTCAAAACGTTTATCAATATGTTTTAACATTTCAAATCATCTGTATGTAAAGGTTGATCACAAGATCTCAGTTGTTTTATTCAAAACGTTTATCAATAGGTTTTACATAAAAGGTGGACCACAAGATTTCAGTTGTTTCATCCAAAACGTTTATCAATCGGTTCTATAAAATTGAGCACCCTGGTTACCAAGCCTTAACGTTTATAATAAGTACCCCTCATTTAAGATGCAACCAACATGTACAATACACGCAATACAACGTGTACTAAACTCAAATAGTATACGTCTGTTTTATAGTTCAGGCTAGAGTTTCTATACCTGGAACAGACGGGGATGTCAAGCCCTATGGATCCATATATAACTACTCGCGCCCACCAGTTCTTATAACCGGCAGTTACTAGTTACCAAAGCTAAGGGATTTTCGGTTCAAACTCGGTGTAGAATTTAGTATGTACTTGTATCCATTGCGTTTAAAATAAAGTGCATGTATTCTCAGCCCAAAAATATAGATTGCAAAAGCAATTAAAAAAGGAGCAAATGAAACTCACGCATATAAATATTGTATATCGGTTAATAAAGCATTTGCATGTATTCTCAGCCCAAAAATGTAGAGAGTAAAAGGGATCTTATGAAACTCACGCATATAAATATTGTATATTGGTTAATAAAGCATTTGCATGTATTCTCAGCCCAAAAATGTAGAGAGTAAAAGGGATCTTATGAAACTCACGCATATAAATATTGTATATCGATTAATAAAGCATTTGCATGTATTCTCAGCCCAAAAATGTAGAGAGTAAAAGGGATCTTATGAAACTCACTGTTTAATATTGATATACAATATTGCAGGAAAGCACGTAGACTCATCGGAGATGATAAACACGAGGTTTGATTCACAAAAATACCCCCGAACATTACCCATAATTTCCTTGGTAATAACCCATATTTTCCTTAGTTCTAGCTCGCTCGGAAATTCGTTTTGAAAATTACTTGGACAACACTCCGTCGTAATATTTTATGTACATTATTATTTTTGTATCGCAAAAATAATAACACTAATAATAAAAATAATAAGATTAATAATAATCTTATTAATAATAATAATAATAATAATATAAATAATTTAAATAATACAGAGTAAAATTAAATTAAATCAGAAGTAGAAATGGTTGAGCTTTTATAGTGTGGCCTGATTTCTCCTTCCATGCGATCGCATGGTTTCATGGGCATATGGCCATGCGATCGCATGGCCAACTGTCACCAGCCTGGTTCGTTTGTTTTTATCTTTGTCGACATAATATAAATATTAATATATAATTTATATAATTTATATAATTAATTATATATTATATTAAATTCACGTGCATAGTTGACTTGTAATTTTTGTTCCGATATGTCGTACGTCGTCACTCGACTTATGTCCCGGTTCCGGTTTCTCGAACGCATTTTCGTACGCTTAGAAAACTTACATTTTACATTTCGTGACTCGTACCTTTGTCAAAATATATCCTTAAATTATCCCTAAACTATACCACTGTAGCAAAGTTACTGTAGCAAAGTCAATTTTTATTGTAGCAACTCACTGTAGCAAAGTCGATTTTCGAAAACTCTGTAGCATTTTGGGTACTGTAGCAATTTGAAAATGTTACTATCGTTTACTAAATAACTTGAAATTATATATATGTATATATCTTTTTAATATACTAAATAAGTTTTTAAATACACATTGGAAGTTATTTATAAATAAATTTTAATAATAAATATTTCAACTTATCATATATATTCAAATAGATATTTAAACCAATAAGTTTAATGTACGGTATCAAATAATTAATACATTGTTACCTTTTCAAGTTATAGTATATATGTATCTATTTACATATAATTGTTCGCGAATCATCGAAAACAAACAAAGGGTATTTAAATATATAAAAGTAGTTCAAGATTTTGAGATTCAACTTCATAGGCTTTGCTTATCGTGTCGGAAATGTTAAAGATTAAGTTTAAATTTGGTCAGAAATTTCCGGGTCATCACAATTATGCAAAACATTAAAACTATGAACTCACCAACCTTTGTGTTGACACTTGTTAGAATGTTTATTCTCAGGTTCCCTAGAAGTCTTCCGCTGTTTGCTTATATGTTAGACAAGCTATATGCATGGAGTCTTACATGGCATATTTTTTCAAGCAAACGTTGCATTCACTAAATCATCACCATGTATCTTATTTTGACTGCATTGTCAACGGAAGTATCATTGTAAACTATTATATTACGGTGATTGTCTATATGTAGAAATCATCAGATATCGAAAACCTTTGATTTAAATATTCATTTATGGTGTGCCTTTTCAAAAGAATGCAATGTTTACAAAATGTATCATATAGAGGTCAAATACCTTGCAATGAAATCGATGAATGACGTGTTCATCCATATGGATTTGGAGCGATCGTCACAGTTGGTATCAGAGCGTTGGTGCTAGTGAACCAGGTCTTGCATGAGTATGTCTAACTGGTAGTTGTTAGGATGCATTAGTAAGTCTGGACTTCGACCGTGTCTGCATGTTAAAAGTTTTGCTTATCAGTTCTTGTCGAAAATTACATGCTTATTATTCTTAAGTCTAGACACGTTTTCCTGCATTTATTGCATAAATAGTGTATAGACAAAAATTTATATCTTAGCGTATCTGTTACTGTAAACTTTTCCTGACATCTTCCGAAAATTTCTCCGTGATTTATGGAATTTGGTATTATATATACATATGTAAATTATGTATTGAAGAATACCAAACTAAATTCTATAATCTAATTCATATCAAAAATCATCTCCCTAATTATACAAGATGGATCACGTATCTAGTTCAAATTCCTTAAACTCCGACTACTATTCCGTTATGGATATTCACCTGAATTCCGAAGACAGTGTAACCGGAATGGATCAACCAATTAGCCATCATCTATTCTGGATGAATTGGGGATGGGTTCGTAGTCTACTTAATCATTGGAGACAAGAAGAAGGTGATCCCTTCCATCCACCACATTGCCCTCTTGGCGAAGAACCTAAAGCACTTACCGACGAACCTGTTCGAGACACCATTTTCTCTCTCATTTCAGAATATCTCATCACGATAATATACTATCTCAAATTCTGGATCTTATTCATCCGCTCGTCCGAACCGCCAATCATCCCAGTGTAGTAGAAGAAGTCAACGAGCTTCGTGCTCGGGTAGTGGCTTTGAAGAATACGGTGCAAAGGATACAAGCACCAGCAGCATCACCGGCATCAACAGTACCACCGACAACAACACCAACAGTACCATTACCACCACCAACAATATCCGCATCGCAAACCTCAACTTCACAATCTGTTCCACGAGCACCAACATCCTTCACCGAGGAATATCAATAAGAATAAATAATGAAGTATTGATTTCATTAATGAAAAACTCCGCAAAGATTATGTAATCTTTAATGTTTTAGAAATTAATCATTTCCAAGTCAAGCAAAAAATCAAATGAGCTTAATATGATATTAACTCATTAAATCTGTATTACATCTGAAGAAAATATACATACATATATTTTCATAAAGACGGTATGAAAAATTCTTTTGTACAAAATATTAATTGTAAAATCTTTAACGGGTAGGTAATACCCGGGAAATATTTAAGTTCGCAATTAATATGTTACACTGTACATTCTTCAACTTTGATTCAAAAATTATTAACAACACTCACAATGATATACAATCGTTTTCATACAAATTCAATTACATATTCTGATATTGACGGATCAGAATCCAAGTCATAACTCTGAACCGGCGACATCATTCTTAGATCTTTATATCTTTCAAAGCTATACTTTGACTTCAAAACTGTGAAAGATCCTTTAGCATTGTTATTACCGAAAATAATATTGCAATTCCTTTTCAAAGTATCCAGTTTTACCACACTTTGAACCAGTCAACTTCGACTTTTCAGATTAGCCTTATTATAACTTTGACATATACGTTCTTGTTACTGGGGAACCTTTCATGTTCCACCACATTAGCTGTAAATTTACCAACAACTTCATTGATCTTTGACCTTCTGAAAAATCATTATACTCATTGAAACCCTATCATGTACTCATCCACATCTTGTAACAATAATTGTCATACCAACTACCGGGAATTAGCAATCAGTATTTTGAATTTCATAGCAATTTTTTGTCAACACTTATATATATACATATAACGTTTACCTTCAAGACTTACAGACTTTGAATGTGAAGTTTCTGAAAAATACCCTAAACTACGAACTAGTTCTCTGAAATTGGAACAATGCTGATGAAGCAGCAAAAACTGTAAACGACCTTAACAGTCAAAAGTTTGATGATAAAGAATAGTATGGTGGTAAAGTTGAGAAAAAGAGAAGGTTTGGAAATGGAAAACGGATTGAGCAAAGTATGAAGGAGGCTGTGGATAAATCACAAAGACTGAACCTGTCTTCAGAGAATCCAAATGATTCAGTATCTGCTGAAGTCATTAACAAATACCTTGCTCCTGACTCTAAACCTTCACAGACAAATCTTCTTCACCATCCGTTGATATTAGAAATTCTAAGATATTATCATATCTTTCATTATAAATATCTTCGATATTTCTGAAGAAATCTTCATAATTATCATTTGTCCGAGATTATTTATCTCTTCATGCTATCTGTGTTATATCATAAAAGAAACTGTTTTAGTTTTTAGATTCTGAAAAATTCGAATTTAAAATACGAATGTTTTGAAGTAGTGTTGGGAACTGAAGCATGAATTAGTATAATATAATGACACTTGATCAACGTGATTATATTACAGTAAGTCATGCTGAGTTTCTAATGGAACGTGATAAAGGTTCACAGATCATACCCTCATCATGAACCATGTTACATAACTCTTTCATTCTATTTAACCTCTAAACATATCAAGAAAATAATTTTCTTGATGATTCGGTCTTTTTCGAGGTATTCTGGTAATTTGACAAGTCAGATTATGCCATTACCGTTTCTTTCTTAGAACATTAATTATGTTCATTCCGAAATTCATACCTACGAATTCTGGACCATTATTCGCTTGACTTAAAGTCGGGAAGAGAAAACGAAAGCATGAAGCTCCGAAATATAATGGAAAATATAAAGCCCGAAAACAACCCCAAAATTACAAACCGTGTATATCAATGCGTATAGCAATATAAAGACACGGGAGAATGAAAAACACTATAACCCCAAGGTAGTGATAGAAGAAAATAACTTCCTCTGGTGGTAGATGAAAAAGAAGAATGACATATATGAAAGTTAGGAGTATATCAAGAATCAGAACTGGATGAAGTATTTCACAATCTTTTGAAAGTATAAAATAAGGGAAAAGATAATAGGAGTGGTGAAAATAAATGAAACGGAAGAGGTCAATTTATAGGGAAATATCAGATATAGCAATCGAGGCAGATTACACATTTAATCAAAGAAAATCCTAATTTCCGCAAATTCTGAAGAATCAAATCTTATTTAGATAATGAAGATTCTCTATTCCTTAAATTCCGAAAATTAATCGTTACTACGTCAAGAGATAAGACGCATCTCTATTCTCCATTTCACTCTATTACGATAACTTCCCTCATACGCTTTGAGTAATTAGATTGTTTTATCCATATTATTCAACGGTAATAAAAATTCTATTTATCAACACATATTCGTCATGAAAACATTTTTATTGTTAGCCATGACGACCTCACTCAAATTTCGGGACGAAATTTCTTTAACGGGGAGGTACTGTGATGACCCGGAAATTTTTGACCCAATTTAAACTTAATCTTTAACGTTTTCGACACGATAAGCAAAGTCTATGAAGTTGAATCTCAAA
This sequence comes from Rutidosis leptorrhynchoides, assembly GCF_046630445.1. Taxonomy (NCBI): domain Eukaryota; kingdom Viridiplantae; phylum Streptophyta; class Magnoliopsida; order Asterales; family Asteraceae; genus Rutidosis; species Rutidosis leptorrhynchoides. The sequence continues at coordinate 566,752,277 of NC_092336.1, read as the reverse complement.
ATTTTGAACTATTCATTTACCCTTCGATTGTTCTCAATGATTTGCGAACAATTATATGTAAATATATACATATACTATAACTTGAAAAACGTAACAAAGTGTTAAGTAAACGATACTGTGCATTAAACTTATTGGTTTGATTATCTGATTGATATATTTAACTACGAAGTTAAAAGATTATGCTAAACGATTGAATTAAAAGATATTTACTGAATCCTTTAAGGATTGTGATATTATTACGGGTCTCTCTTGTGAGGTCCACGTTGATTTGTGAAATCATTCCTTTTTAACGGTATCCGGAATAAATGGTAAAGTGTTTGTTTAAATAACGTAATTTGGACACATACAATAATAAGGAATATTAACTGTTAGAATTAAATCTATGAATAACTTGCGATGTGTATTTTAAAACGTGTTTATCCATATTGAAAATATATATTTAATAATATGGTAAAATATAATATTAACTTGGTCATAAAATGATTTGATATTAAATATATATTCACTAATAGCGAGATAATGATTTATAAAAGTAAATGACCAAAACACTCGAAAGTTTAAAATACACTTTGAGTGATATAATTTATTAATAATTTAAGACTATATTTTGACAAAGGTACAAGTCACAAAACGTAAAGTGCTAGTTTTCTAAGCGTACGAAAATGCGTTCAAGAAACCGGAACCGGGACATAAGTCGAGTGACGACGTACGACTTATTGGAACAAAAATTACAAGTCCACTATGCACGTGAATTTAATATAATATATAATTAATTATATAAATTAATTATATTATATTTATAATTAAAAAATATGTCGACAAGCTAGTGTACAAAAGAGATGTGAGCTGTCCAGGCAGGCCATGCGATCGCATGGCATTTGCACTAGAAGCCCATGCGATCGCATGGGCATCAGATTCAGAAAACATTATAAAAGCTCGCGAGTTCAGTTGTTTGTCACACACACATATTTATTTATATTACTTCCTCCGTATTTAAATAATTATTATTATTATTATTATTATTATTATTATTATTATTATTATTATTATTATTATTATTATTATTAAGATTAATATTATTACTAATCTTATTAATTATTAGTATTATTAATTATTAATTAGTAATATACATAAAATACTACGACGAGGTTATGAGCGTGTCACTTTCAAAAATGGGTTTTTGAGCAGGATAAAGTTAAGGAAATTATGGGTTATTGCCAAGGAGGTTATAGTTAATGTTCGGGGGTATATTTGTGAGTCAAACCTAGTGTTTATCATCTTCATTGCGTCTACGTACTTTCCTGCAATATGAAATCACAATATTGATACGTAAGTATTCATATCTTATCTTTTATATATTAATTGTGTATCCATGTCTAGTGCTCGAGTATATATATTTATGCATGCTCGTATGCAAAATTTCGTCGTTAAACAGTTTATGATGAATCACGAATTAAATACATATATTACTGGTAAAAGGTATATGATATGCATGTTTTTGGAAAGTTGACGAAAAATAAATAACTTTTCATTTAGATATCGAATAAGTTCGATGAACGGATTAAAAGATATGATCAACTGAATTATGATTGACGTTAATTGAAATTGCTTTTGAATCTGCAATTTAGATTTAAACAACTTGTTTACAAGATTGATAAAATGAATTTTTAAATATTACCAGCCGAGTAAATGAATCCTTATATAAGGTACGTCTCGTTTGTTGAACTATTGTCAAAATTGACTTTTTGAAACAACATTGGATAACTTTTGTATGTCGATATCGAGCATTAGGATTATGATACACTATGACCTGACCTAGCTTGATAGACATTTATTGACCAACATATGTTCTCTAGGTTAAGATCTACGATTATTTGATATTTCGAGTTTCGATCACATTACGATGAACAACTTTATGTGCTGCTAAGGTGAGTTTCATTTCCTTTTTTAAATGATTTTGCAATATATATTTTTGGGCTGAGAATACATGCACTTTATTTTAAAAACAATGGACACAAGTACATACTAAATTCTATACTGAGTTTGAACCGAAAATCCCATAGCTTTGGTAACTAGTAACTGCCGGTTATAAGAACTGGTGGGCGCGAGTAGTAGTATATGGATCCATAGGGCTTGATATCCCCGTCCAAGCTAGAGCGCTAGCCTTTTAACGGACGTATGCTATTTGAGAAGCGTACACGTTGGTTTGCGTGTATTATTAAAATGATTATACAAAGGGTACAAATTATATATACGTTAACTTTAGTTACCAGGGTGCTCAATCTTATAGAATATTTTGATAAACGTTTCTGGATGAAACAACTGAAATCTTGTGATCCACCTTTATGCACAGATTATGCAAAACATTAAAACTATGAACTCACCAACCTTTGTGTTGACACTTGTTAGCATGTTTATTCTCAGGTTCCCTAGAAGTCTTCCGCTATTTGCTTATATGTTAGACAAGCTATATGCATGGAGTCTTACATGGCATATTTTTTCAAGGAAATGTTGCATTCACTAAATCATCACCATGTATCTTATTTTGACTGCATTGTCAACGGAAGTATCATTGTAAACTATTATATTACGGTGATTGTCTATATGTAGAAATCATCAGATGTCGAAAACCTTTGATTTAAATATTCATTTATGGTGTGCCCTTTCAAAAGAATGCAATGTTTACAAAACGTATCATATAGAGGTCAAATACCTCGCAATGAAATCGATGAATGACGTGTTCGTCCATATGGATTTGGAGAGATCGTCACAGTTTCGCTAATTTCCTAGGGATATATGATGTTCCTCTAATACGAGCCGTTGTTTTCACAAATGGTTTAGAAAAACCTGGTGGCTTAGATGTCCCCGGGTTATAGTTAAAACTTAAGAAATACGGGTGTTGACGGTATTTCCCATCGGAATATTTCATGTTAACATAAAGTTCATCGGGGTTGGAATTAGATTTCTCTATTTTGATACCTTTTCCCTTATTGTTTTCTTTTGCTTTTTCAAATTGGGTCGGGGTAATTTCTATAACATCATCGGAATCCTCATCGGAATCTGATTCATCAGAAAATTGGTAATTTTCCCAATATTTTACTTCCTCGACGGAAACACCATTGACCATTTTTAACTTTGGTCCATTGGTTGAGGATTTTCTTTTATTTATCGGTTTTTCTGTGGTTTATAATATTTCCTCCTCCGGAACCTCTTCTTCCGGTTCCTCTTCTTCCGGTTCCTCCTCTTCCGGTTCCTCTTCTTCCGGTTCCTCTTCGGGAATTTGTGAATCTTCCCAAAATATATTCGACTCTTCATTATTATTAGGTGAGTCGATGGGATTTGTACTAGGGGTAGATATCTATCACACAATATCAAATACGTTAAGAGATTAATATATCACATAATATTTACATGTTTACAATATATAGTTTCCAACAAAAAGTGTTAAGCAATCATTTTTCAAGTAAACACGGTCTAAGTCCAGACTCACTAATGCATCCTAACAAACTCGGTTAGACACACTAATGTAAATTTCTGGTTCTCTAAGACCAACGCTCGGATACCAACTGAAATGTCCCATTCATAATGATTATAAACGTTTCATATTAATTGATTTCGTTGCGAGGTTTTGACCTCTATATGAGACGTTTTTCAAAGACCGCATTCGATTTTTAAAACAACCATAACCTTTATTTTATCGTTAAAGGTTTTAAAAACATTACGACGATTATCAAATAATGATAATTTGAAATATAGCGTTATCACACGACCATTACATAATGGTTTACAATAATATTACACATCAACTTAAGTCTTCGAATGCAGTTTTTAAACAATATTATACAAGCATGCAGACTCCAATCTTGTCTTTATTTAACATGCAACAGCGGAAGTTCTTAATAATCACCTGAGAATAAACATGCTTAAAACGTCAACAAAAATGTTGGTGAGTTATAGGTTTAACCTATATATTTATCAAATCGTAATAATAGACCACAAGATTTCATATTTCCATTTCTCATAAACAACATGCAATCTGCATAAAAATTATTCATATGATGAACACCTGGTAACCGACATTAACAAATGCATCTAGAATATCCCCAATATACAGGTACACTCATCTGTATATAAAATCGAAGTACTAAAGCATCCATAGCATGGATGGGGTTCGTTAGGCCCATAGATCTATCTTCAGGATTCGCGTCAATTTGGGGGTTTGATCCCAAATTCTTAGGCTACCAAGTTGAAAGGGTGATATCCGGTATAATGATTCAATCATAGAATATAGTTTCAAGTACTTGTGTCTATTTTGTAAAATATTTATAAAACTGCATGTATTCTCATCCCAAAAATATTAGATTTTAAAAGTGAGACTATAACTCACTTTCACAGATTTTTCCTTCATCGAAAATAAGACTTGACCACAGGTCGATTCACGAACCTATAACAAATATATACATATATATCAAAGTATGATCGAAATATATTCACAATATGTTTTATTATGTTTTAACGATTTAAGTTTGTTAAGTTAACAGTCCAACGTTCGTAGTCCACAGTTAGTTGTCCACAGTTAGTAGTACAGAAGTAAATCAATATCTATTATCTCGAATCAATCCATGACCCAGTGTATACAAGTCTCAGACTCGATCACAACTTAAAGTATATATATATTATTTTGGAATCAACCTCAACCCTGTATAGCTAACTCGAACATTACCGCATATAGAGTGTTTATGGTTATTCCAAATAATATATAGATGACGTCGATATGATATGTCAAAACATACTATATGTGTCTATGGTATATTAAGATTACATATAATATATGTTATAATATATGTATAATACAATATAAGTTAGTTAGGATATGGTTAGTATAGATTTTTATCAATTCATCCCGTAGTCAAATTAACCATTTTTAACCAATTTTGTTTTACCCATAACTTATTCGTTTTAAATCCGTTTTGAGTTAATCAATTGAGACGACCTGTCCTAATTCATAAGGACAAATACAATAACATATGATTACATCGCGAGGTAATTGACCTCTATATGATACATTTTACAAAAATTGCATTCGTTTTTAAAAGACAAACTTTCTTTACATCAAAAGTTGACGGCATGCATACCATTTCATGCTATATCCAACTATAACTGACTTAATAATAATCTTGATGAACTCAATGACTCGAATGCAACGTCTTTCGAAATATGCCATGAATGACTCCAAGTAATATCCTTAAAATGAGCAAATGCACAGCGGAAGATTTCTTTCATACCTGAGAATAAACAAGCTTTCAAGTGTCAACCAAAAGGTTGGAGAGTTCATAAGTTTATCATAAACAGTAAAATTCATCATTTTGATAGACCACAAGATTTAAATACAGTACACCTATCTCGTGTACAAAACCATTTTTCATAATGCTTAGCAGAGTAGGTTCCTATCCTTTTCTCCCCCGTAGGTTGCCTTGCGATTTTTAAATAACTGTACACATACCTCGTGCACAAAAATAATACACATAACATGTGTATAAAAATCATTCTCTCGATACATAACATTCAATTTTTATTTCATTTCTTGGCTTGGTAACCGACCTTCACATATAATGCGCATCAATAATATCCCCAAAACAGAACATCTCGTCTGTATAATATATAAACTTCGAAGTACTAAACACCACGCCCACTAGCTCTTTCGTCTAGTGAACATTCTGGGTGGGGGTGTTAAACCCGGTAGCTACCTTTAGGATTCGCGTGAATTAGGGCCATACCCAATTCTAATTCTTAGGTTACCAAGCAATAATAATCAGGGGAAATATTCACAACAATTAGTGGCAATTATCACGTCCAACTAATTCAATAATAATCCACAGAACTTCTGTCTGCATAATAACTCATTCGAGGAATGTTTTGCTTGTGTTTATCTCGTCAAACATTTATAAAAGCATCTCAGTTCAAAAATATAGATATCAAAGGTATTTAATAAAGCAGTTGTAAAACAGTTATAAAGCAGCGCATGTATTCTCAGTCCCAAAAATGTAAAGAGTAAAAGGGAATCAAATGAACTCACCTAATGTATTTTGTAGTAAAAATACATATGACGACATTGAACAATGCATGGTTAGCCTTGGATTCACGAACCTATGTCATTTGTATATGTATGTATATATATATATATATATATATATATATATATATATATATATATATATATATATATATATATATATATATATATATATATATATTAAAATGTGTAATCGTAATCAAACAAATTTATATATTACTATTAGTGATAAAATTTTTATATTTATAACTTATATATATTTTTCTATTACTATATAAAAATATAACTTTTGTTATGTTATATGTATCAAATATTTTATATGTATATATTTCATTTATTTGTTAAAATTGTAGTTATATTAATACTAAATAATATTAGTAGTGATTAAAATAATGATAATGAATATTATACTTTTTGATATTAGTACTTAGTAATAATAGTTGTAACAATCTTATTACTTATGGTAATCTTAATAGTAATACTTTTATCAAAAATAATAATTATTCTAATATGATACTTATTTGATTTTTAATTAATGTTATTAGTTAAAACTAAATTTTATGTAGTATTAGTATATTTTTTATAATAAATATATATATATATATATATATATATATATATATATATATATATATATATATATATATATATATATATATATATATATATATATATATATATATATATATATATATATATATATATATATATATATATATATATATATATATATATATATATATATATATATATATATATATATATATATATATATATATATATATATATATATATATATATATATATATATTTCTTTTGTTCTATAAAATTATTACTTGTAGTAATACTAGTTTAGGGATAATAATAATACTGATAATAGTAATTTTAATAAAATGGTAATTTTACTAATAATGATAAAGTAAAAATAATAGTTTTATCAAAATTAATAGTAATGGTAAGTTTAATAATAATTATCGTTTTAATAGAAATTTTAATGATCATATAAAATTAATGTTAGATGGTACTTCTAATACTAATATTAATGATAATGATACTTAATGATATTAATAATAATTATAACTGTACATATGATAATAATGCTTATATTAATGATACTAATAACAATTTGCATAATGATACTAGTAATACTTTATAATCATACTTAGTAATAACTATAATGATACTAATACTAATTATTTTATTGATAGTAATAACAATAATAATATCTCTATAATACTAACTAATAATAATAAATGATAATAATAATAAGTAATAATAATAATGATAATAATATTAATAATAATAATAATAATAACAATAATACAATAACAATAATAATTATAATAACAACAACAATAATAATTATAATAATAATAATAATAATAATTATAATGATTTTTAAAAAAAATGTAAAACTACCTTAGGAGCTTTTATAAAAAGAATGCCCCGAACCGGGCTCGAACCCGAGACCTCTCGCTCCCCCATTAACATCCTAAACCAATGCTCCAGTCTCATTTTCTGATTAAATCTATATACTAAAGGTATTTAACCCATACCATTTCTGTTTTAATTCTTCCTCTTCTCAGGAACGTAAACAACCACAATCAACCCATTAATCCAAACTTGAATACAGAATTGGTTTAGGATATGAGATTAATTCCTAAACATCTTATGAGTGAGATATTAAATTAACAAATGCGAAAAGAAAGAAAAATAAATAAAAAAAATTATAACAGCGACTGCTGTTCGTGGTTCTTATAAAAAGTTTTTTGATTTTTAACTTTAAGAATGTTTTAGCTAATAATCCCTTCATGAAAAAGTTTTTAATTCATTCCTACAAACTTTAGGAATCATCAATTTAGCTTGAAACACAAAAACGAATCCGAATTTTGATGAAGAACAATCGGTTGACTTTTTCAATTCGAACGTTTAATTCAAAAATTCGATCTCGTTTCGAAAAATTGGGAGTTTAGACTTTGCAGAAAGTTTGATTGAATGTTTTCCAACAACTTTGCATTTCCACATTTTGAAACTTCGTTCGAATTCAAGATTTGAGTAAAAATTTGCACGAACAGAGTACTCAACTTTATTTCTCGAATTTTTCTGTTTAATTCTTCATATACAGTCTTTTATATTTGGTAATTGATAGTGTAAATTGAATGATATCTTTTACAATTGAAATTGATTGATATTTATGTAGAATGGAGAGTTGACAGCTTCATTCATTCAAGCAGACAAAAAAATATAAAGTTTAATAAAGACTTATAACAAATATCGTACCGTTATTTGACATAAATTTCTACCCAAATCTGTTTTGTATCTGTGACTAGATCGACAAATTATAATCTGGAATAAGAATGTTATAAAGCAGATAGAGACTTTAATCTGAATTACGTATTTTTTCCTTATATTTATTTATGTATATACCGTAACTATTATGTATATATATATATATATATATATATATATATATATATATATATATATATATATATATATATATATATATATATATATATATATATATATATATAATATTTGTATATGTATTTATATATATAATTTTGTATTCTGTATATGTATATGTATATATATATATATAAATACATATACAAATATTATATATATATATATATATATATATATATATATATATATATTTGTATGATTAGATATCAAATTTATATATATCTGTATATTAAGTATATAATAAATCATAATAACATTATTTATACAAATTTTAATATCTAATATTTATGAAATAAATAATGAGGGTAACAATAGAAATAATAATGATAATAATACAAATATTAATAATAATACTACTATTAACAATATTAATAAGAGTAATAATAATGATAACAATAATAAGTTTAATAATAATAATGATAATAATACTTATTATTAATGATACAAATAAAATTATTTATAATAATATTAATTTTAGATTTCATTACTTATGTAATACTTATATTTATTTTAATGAAAGTAATACTAGTATAGCAATTATATTTTTAAATTATAAATAAATTTAATATGTAGAAATTATATCTTATTAACTATGTAATATTTAATAATTATATTATATATCTTATGATAACATTTATTAGATATTGAATATTTATATATATAATACAATATAATAATAATAAAAATCACATGTATACATATAGATTCACAACAGTATCATGAACATGATTTTATATATATATATATATATATATATATATATATATATATATATATATATATATTCATTTTAATTGTACTTAATTATTCTCTTTATTATTTTCATTTTTAAATTCAAATTAATTAAAGTGTATTTCATTTATGTAAAGTATTATATAAACTCTTATATTTATATTTATATAAATATATTTACATATTTATTTGAAGACAATAGTTCGTGAATCATCGAGAGTAGTCAATGGTTAAATGAATACTTTAAAACAGTTCCAAAAATATTGAGACTCAACATTACTGACTTTGCTTATTGTATCGGAATCATAGTAAAATTAAGTTTAAATTTGGTCAGAAATTTTCGGGTCGTCACAGTACCTACCCGTTAAAGAAATTTTGTCCCGAAATTTGATTGAGGTCGTCATGACTAACAATAAGAATGTTTTTATGACGAATTTTGGTTGACAAATAAAGTTTTATCATTATTGAGTAATGCAGATAAAATAATTTGTTTATGTGAAGAGTACGAATGAAGCTATCGTAAAAGAGTGAAATGAGAAAATAAAGTTTCGTCATATCTTTTGACGTAGATAGGGTTGATTTCCGGAGTTCAAGGGATTTAGAGAAAATCTTCGTAATAAGATTTGATTCTTCGGTATTTAAGGAAATTAGGATCTTCTTTGATTAAATGCAACAATCTATTTCAATTGCCCTGTCAGATATTTCACTATAAATTCACCCTCTTCGTTTCCTTTATGTTTTGGAGTTCCACTCTTTTGTTTTCTTGTTTCGACTTTAAGTCAAGCGAATAATAGTTCAGAATTCGTAGGTATGATGTTTCGATTGATCATAATGTTCTAAGCAGGAAGAAATGTAATAGCACGTTTTGATTTGGCAAATTACCAGAATATCTGGAAAAAATAGAACTATCAAGTAATTATATTCTTGATATGTTTAGAGGTTAAATAGAATGAAAGAGTCGTATAACATGACACATGAAGACATTATAATCTGTGAATCATCACGTTCCATTAGTAACTCAGCATGACTTACTGTAATATAATCACGTTGATCAAGTGTCATTATATTATACTAACTAATGCTTCAGTTCTCAACACTACTTCAAAAACATTTATATTTTAAATTCAAATCTTTCAGAATTTAGAAACTAAAACAGTTTCCTTTATGATATAATACTGATATCGCGAAGAGATAAATGATTTCAGATAAGAATAGCTATGAAAATATTTTATGAAATATCGAGGATATTTATAATGAAAGATACGATGATATCTTAGAATTTCTAATATCGATGGATGATGATGGAGATTTGTCCGTAAAAATGTAGAGTCAGGAGCAAGGTATTCGTTATTGACTTCAGCAGATACTGAATCATTTAGATTCTTTGAAGGCATGTTTAGTTTTTGTAATTTGTCCATAGCCTCCTTCATGGTTTGCTCAATCCGTTTTCCATTTCCAAATTTTCTGAGCTTTGCCAGCATACTATTCTTTATCATCAAACTTTTGACTGTTAAGGTCGTTTACAGTTTTTGCTGCTTCATTCAGCTTTTTTAACATTCAGAGTATTGATTCGTAGACTGGGTAGTTTTCAGAATTTCGGAATGAGAGCTTATAATTCTAAGAGATAGATGTTATATGTATGCATATAACTGTTGATGTAGTAACATTGCGAGATTCAAAATACTGATTGCTAATTCTCGGTAATTAGTATGGTAATTCTCATTACAAGATGAGGATGAGTATACGATAGGGTTTTAATGAACAATTATAATGGTTCTTCGGAGAGACTTAAGCCAGTGAGTAATGAAGTTGCTGGTAAGTTTACTGCTAATATGGTGGGATCTAAATGGTTCCCCGGTAACGATGATGAAGGGTAATCTTTATGATAAGGTTTATTCGAATGAACAATTGAAGCTGATTTGCTGGAGCTGTGACAAAATTGGCTACTTTGGAAAGGAATTGCAATATTATTTTCGGTAATAACAATGCCAAAGGAGTTAGCTCAGATACGTGTTAAATGTTTACTCAGGTTCCGAGTGTTTTCAGGTGCATAACCATATGCATCAATATTTCCTTCCGTAGATAAAGTGCAGTTGGTTCATCCTCTCGATTGAGGTGTTTTCAAGAATCATGAAAGGTTTGAACGCAGATTATAATCATCAAGATATAAATGAGGTTTAAGAAGAAATCAAGTGGCAAACTTGAAGAATTGTTTAGTTTCATAGGTTATAGTTAATATTTTAATTCATTTTAATTGTCCAATGTTGGTAGTCCTCAGTTGATAGTCCATAGTTAGCAGTTCAATAATTCATATATAGTTTAATATATAATATTCGAATTAATTAATACGTATCGTGACCCACTGTATACATGTCTCAGACTCGATCACAGCTCAAGGTATATATATTATTTTAGAATCAACCTCAACCCTGTATAGCTAACTCAAGCATTACAGCATATAGAGTGTCTATTGTTATTCCAAATAATATATATAGATGCGTCGATATGATATGTCAAAACCTTGTATACGTGTCCCGATATTTAAAATGCGTAAAATAAATAACAGAAATTAAATGATGATAAATAAAATTGCGAGAATATAAATTGCGAGAATTAAATTGCGATAAATAAAATGTAATCAGTTAGCTAGGAACAGTTAGCGTGGATTCTTAACAAAATTTTCTCATGGTTAATTTGTTTGTTTCTAACAAATTTTATTTTTGTCCAATGTTTTCTTCATTATGCCACTTGTTGGATTCTGATAGATCAAAATCCAAATATGAAATTGAATAAAAAGGGTTATTCTGCGGTGAACGGATACGTATATCGGTGGTTATAAATAGGATAGTAAATGATTGTTGAATTAGATTTAAAAGAATGTACAGTGTACTTATTAATGTGAAATCTAACTATTCCTCGGGTATTACCTACCCGTTAAAATATTTTTACCATTAACAATTTGTACAAAAGAACTTTTAATTACAATCTTTATGAAAACATATA